>NC_088334.1:21182500-21300000 GCF_036884655.1 Musa acuminata AAA Group | reverse complement strand
AGAATGCAATTTTTGTTCAACTTCCAAATATTTCTCTTCTAACCCAGCCTCTAGAGCATGAGCATCATCTAACTTCTTATCGGATGTAAATTTGACTTCTGCAAGTTCAGAATGCATCTCACGCAAAGCTTTTTCAAGCTGCAAATGTTGCGAATCCATAAACAACAAAGGGGTATAAGTGTATACCAGCTAAGGACAATCACCACACAAAATATCGGAAAAAGTAATGAACAGAGACCACACAAGAATTTTGGTGGTGAAGACTAGGAGATTAAAAGTATCCAAAGAAAACTAGGAGATAAATTATCCAGTAACAGTATCCCTGATTAATGAAGAAAATGAATTCATGCAGCTGATTCCAAATATTTGGGAACAACAGCTTCTTATTGTTAAGATACAGAAACAATCAGAATATATTCAGTAAATTGGTAAACATACTCATCCAAAGACTACCATGAGTAAAAGCTAAAGCTAATCCCAAAGACACATATCAATTAGAAAAAAGAAATGAAGTACCCAAAGAACATCAAGGGTGAGAAATATACAAGGTAAAGGGGAAATAAGTACAGTTACAACAGAGTATCGTATGTACAAGTCAAATCTAGTACCTATATCTAAACTACTTATTCTTTTTATCCATAGACAAAGGCATACCAGATTGATAGGTATATATCCAATAAGATTCCAGCAAAGGTATCAGTACTTAGCCTTGGTATGAACCACAATTGTTTTAACTATTCAAGTCAAATTATGGAACCCGTTCATGCTTATCCATGGTGAATTACTAGATCAAAAAACATTTGAAGTAAGATGATATTCAATAGTGCAAGTCTATAAGGCTAGTCAGTCTGCTAAAAATGGATTATCATTCTAACTCTTCAGGGAGATACATGAGTGCAACACGGCCCCAAAGGCTTTGGTACAACTTCCAATAACTAGTTCAACAAAAAACTTTTGAAGATAAATGAGAATTGAATTCAACCCATACATCTGAAACACATTGTTGCTCAACTCCCAAGGCCTTCTGCAAATTCTCTTCACGTTTTTCAAATTCAGAAATGGAAGCCAAGTGTGCTAATTTTTCTCTCTTCAGGGTCTCTTCTACTTCCATCAGTGCTTGCCTAATTTCTTCATACTTCAAAGCCCAATCCTTCTTCTCAATCAAAAGAAGACCCATATTGTATTGATATTCATGAAGCTGCATATAGAACATCAAATAATGAATATATTTTGCTTTAAAATTCAGAATAAAGTTTGTATTTATAAATTGGACAATAACATTTCTGAAACCAAATAAACATGCTAGTTAAGAAACAAATTTGAAGTGAACCTTTTTATTTTCATAGTGGAAAACCAAATATATACAAAGTAGACAGAAAGATCACCAAACAAGTTCACTTCATCTGGATATTGATAACATTAACCATCCACAAGGAAACAAAGATGTTCCAGATTCCTCGATGCATAAATTCCTTACTCCTAAGATAAGTAGCAAAATCCAGTATAGAAGAAAATTTAATTCCAGTATTTTCCTGCAGAACTACGTCAGTGTACTCCAGAAGAGTATTACCTATAAATAAAGTGGATACTCATCAAGATCAAAGCAACAAAATGTATCCTGCTCTTGCAATCTACACAAAGACCAATCTAGTCCAACTAAAATCCAAAAAAAATGTGTGCTACTTATATGTTCTCATTTTACAAGAATTCGATATAGATGGGAAAATTTTCCACAATCCCTTATTTGTAATCCCTCTATTTTATCTCCTGGAGTAAATGAAGCCAGAAAGCTCCCACCTTCTATCTTTTAACTCCTAAGAACAACAAATAAGTGAGATCAGTATTCAAACCAATCATGTTTATCTATTTGCTCCATTTCATTCCCAGTTTTCAAGAAAGAGACACAAATGGAAGGAGATTGTCATGACTTCATCATCTACTCAGACTTCATCCTCACGTTCATCACTCCTCTCTTACTGTGACATGAATGCTTGGCCTTGGAAAACTTGTAAATATGAGCATGAAGAAGAGACAGGAAGCAGCAGATAGGTACTCACCATTAGCTTAAAGCCATGTGTCTAGCACTAAGACAATGACAAGTTAATATATACAATGTAATAAATTTAGGCACTCTCTTCAAAATTCCACACCTATACATTAATACTATGTTAAATCCTTGCCACATGCACTTGCTAAATCATGCTACAATGTTTTTTTTTTAATTTACTTGTTTCCATTCAAACCTTATATAGCACGTGTACTTGACTTTTACAAGACTCAAATGTGTGACATGCTTATATAGCATGTGTCCTGCACCTTAACTGTTAGGGTATCACTGCAGAGATCATGCTACAATGTTTTTAGATGTCACTTGTCATTTTTTTGTTGCATCAAGACTTTTGTATTGTTCTATTAAAGCTTCAAAAAAAAAAGAAAGATTGATGTGATGACCCAAACTAATTAAACATTTGCTAATCCTACAGGATGCAAAATCTGTGTGTTATTCCTAAACATCTCTTTAAAAGTTGCAAAGCACAAGTCAATAACTAGTTCAAACAAAAGCAAAAGTGGATAAAACTTAAAAGTCTACTTTTGCTCGGGTATCTAAGACTTGTCATCCATATTCTCGCTCACGATGATGATGAATTTTGCTGCATGTGTTCTTTTCATCTGCTTCATGTTCTTTTGAGTCAAAAGAGTTTTTGATAGTTTACACATTATTTGCCAAAAATAAGGCACACTAATTGGACCGTAAAGACCCACTACAGCCCAGCTAAAATGGAAATAGGCAGGGGGCAGCACTGAAGATCATAATAAAATTACTAAAGAATAAGATTTTGAAGTCTCTAACTCATTAGGAAAAAAAAACACCTCAAACGGGGACTTAACCAGCTCCAGAAACAAACCATCAAAATTTATAAGGCAATCCAGAATTAGTGGAAGAATTTGAATACTAATAATCAGTACAACTAGAGTTGTCTCGATAAGCAAACTATTGCGACAGCAAGAAGATAAAAGTATTTACTAATGGATGAACCCAGTGTCACCGGTTACCTCTTTCTCCAGTGCTAAAATCCTTTGAACGAGAGCCTCCCTGTCCTTATTCTGTAAGGCAGACTCGTCCAGCAATCCTGCCTCCCTGAAATTGCGCCAGACCTCTGCATCGCCTCCACCCACAACCACTGTGTCGCCGTTCTCTCCAAGCGAAGCCTGCAGCGGCAAGGGTAGAGGCAGCGCTTCCGCTGTGTTATTCCCCTTGCCCTTCCCCTTCCCCTTTAGGAAGGCCAGTACACTGCCACTCCTAGTGTTCACCACCGGCGTCGTCATTCCATTATCAACCCCGTCACCAACCCTCGGCGAAGGAGACCACCCGGGCCACCCTTTCTTCTGCGGCGTAAACATCAGGAACCCCTGCTCCTCATCAACGAACTTCCAAACCTGAACCACCACCAACCGAAACACCTCCTGGTCCAAAATTGAATACCCACAAACCCTAATCACCCCAATCCGACCTTAAGAACACACAGAAAGATCTCTGCCACCGAAAAAATCAAGAAACGGAAAGCTAGAAAGAAAGAGACCAAGAATTCGCGAATTCCAGCAAGGATTTGACTAAGAAGGGAATAGAGAACAAAAAAAGACTTCAGAACCCGAAATTCGTTTATAAAACCTCAACAGGGCATATAGAAATCGCGGGAAGTGGAAGAGAGAAGGAGATCGAAGAGAGCGAGACGCGGAAACCTAGAATTGGAGATGGGGGATCTCCCTCCAGCTACCGCTAGTGGAGACAGAGCTGGCACGATACGGTCGGAAAGAACTTTCCGTCACCTGACGACTGTTGCGACCGCTACTACTTTTAGTCAGCACAATGACGGAATTGGCCCTACGTGCGCGTCGGGACCGGGTGTTTTCGTTATTCCAGGCAGTGGACAGCAAAATAGGATTCCGCTGCAACGTGGGGCGGCGACGCATGTTACCATGCTGGCGCATGCATCGAAAGGCCTCGTGCGGCCCACCTTCGCAAGTTATCAGAGGCACGGCACGCAAAGTGGTGACACTCGCATGCTGGGGTTCCCAGTGGTTCAGTAAATAGTGTGACTGGTCGAGGAATACTTGTGGCAATTACAAAGGGGATACAGTACATGGTGGTCGGAGCAAAGGAGATTCGCGGGGAATATTCCCTTCACCGAAAGGAGCCGGGGATCACGAGAGATATCGCCGTCTCTTTGTCCCACGTGCTTATCGCGTGAGGCTCGACTTCAAACCTTTTAGATCGTTCGTTAAAAATGAGAATGTGTCGTACAAGTACGTTGCAATGTGGATTCAGAACACACAAGCCAGCCCGAAGCTTACCGGGTAAGCTCGAAACTGGGAAAAGAAATAACGCGCCTAGCACAGCTGCACGACTTGGTGAAGCTGCTCCTCATGGGCGTTCCATCGAACAACAGGTGGGTAGACCAAAACGGGTTCGTCCCTGTCTCTTCTTCTTCTTCTGTTCCCTTTTTCTCATTTGTTTCCAGCTAATGGTGGAAGATGTGCTGCTATCTTTTGATTGTCGCGTCCCTTTTTTGCTTGGGTGATTCGAGCTGAAACACAAATGTGATGGTCCGTGCATCAATTTCACAAGATTAAGATTCGATTTCTACTCTTTCTTCTTGGAGATACTGATTTTTGCCAGGAAGTTTCATGCTATCAAAATAACGAAAGAAAATGTGCATATTCCTTGTTAGCTGTTAAAAATGCGTGAATGATCAGCATGATTGTTCGGATCTATCTGCAAATAATCACCACCGGAATAATATTTGATCTGAAGATGTTAATTTTTTTGTTACCTCAAAGCAATATTCTGTAGTAATTAATAGCTTTGATCTTCAGTCCTCAGTCTGCCAATGCTTTCAGAACCATCAGCAATGTGACCTTTGATGAGTTCTGTTGCTAGATAATTTGTCCATGTTAAAATCTCTTTGGTTTCAGTCAGAGTGCATATGGAACAGAGTGATGTCAAAGACCAACAACTCACGCTATTGATTCTCTTTGTATGTATACATTAGTATGAAGTTAGAAGTGAACAGTTATGGTCTTTGGGCATCATTTCTGCTTGTTTGCACCTCTTATGCATTGACATGTGGAGATCAATAATCAAATATAAATCAGAAAAAACCAACATAAGACGTATGTATGTTCGACACTTCTTATCTGCATTTACAAAGAAAATCGAACTATTCGTTAATAAGATTAACAATCAAATATAAATAAAAAAAGTCGACATAAGATGCACATGATTTGACACTGCTTGTGTCTGCAAAAGAAGAACAAATTGTTCATTATATAAGATCAATTTATTATTACCTGTGAGTTAACATCAACTCAAGCAAGAATTTGTTTTATCTTTAGCACTTTTTGAATTTAAGAGATGCAAACATTCAATGTATTTTTTCACATCCTCCAACCAGTAAAATATAAGGATACATAGAGAGTCATTATAAAATAATCAAATCTTAATTTTGAAGGTTCAAAAACTCCTTTCATACTTGGATTCCTTCCGACAAATTTTCTACATCATCCTAAATATCGTGACCGACCAGTCTGAATGAATATAGTGCGCGGTAACAAGTCTGATGACGAGACAGTTGACATCTCACCAAATAGTTACTTTTCCTTATTTCAGCAAAATTTCTGCATTATTTTCCATATTTTTCTTTTTTGTTTTTTAACAACTAAAAACTGTCCTTGGTCCTTGGTTTTTTTATCCACTCTAAACCGGTTCAATGCTGAAGCCAATCAATTTGTAGTTGATCATGATTCTGACAGAAGTACAGTTTCATTTTTGGCTCAAAAAGGATCTTAATTGGAATTCACTGAATAAAGCATGTGACGGATCAAACAGTTCTTTTTTCTCTCATCGTCTATAACTATAACAAAATGGGAGAGAATAGAGGATGAGAACAAGGACGAAGTTACTGTTCTAATCTGCTAAGCCACAATTGGTGACTACAACCTTGGAATATGGGCGGTTAAATCCTCTCTCGGCAACAACAGCCCTCTTATCACCAATCAGCTTTGCCACCCTGCTCGTCATAGAAGAAACAGCACACTCTATTCAGATGAAATGGCATCGACTGGTGCAACAACTTGCAGATTCAGAGGAATGGCACAACTACAAACAATCACCTGAAGTAAGGGGAGCTGGTATTCTCCTGCACGGTCTTCACCCTGGAGATCTTCTCCACCACATCCATCCCCTCCAGCACTCTTCCGACTACCAGTGTTGATGCATCCAGGTCTGGAGAATCGTTAATGGCGATCACGAACTCAGTTCCGTTTGGGTCTGTCCTGACCTCCTCTTCATCAATCTCCAGCTTGCCCTTTCTCGCAACCAACTTCAATTTTGGTGGTGGTTTTGTTGGGTCTCTGATGACAAGTCCCAGCGATCCGGCCACATTCTTTGTTCCTGGACATTTCTTGCACAAAGCTTCCCACTCCGCCACCAAGTTATCTGCCTCCAAATTGCTTCCTGCCCTCTTTGCGAGCTCGGCATCAACGCCATATGATCTCACACCCCCGTGCTGGATATAACTGGGAACTATCTTGACAAACTCCTTTCTCCTGTAGCTAATTCCTGCGGCGCCTGTCACCAAGGTCGCGAACCGGGAGGCCCCGAAGGGCATGGTGTCTCCATAGAGCCCGACAATGATTCGGCCAACGGGTTCTCCATCGATGGAGATATCCAAGAATGCCTTGTGTGCAACTGGTTGGTTGCCACAGTCACCGGTGGCAGAATCTGCTTCTTGGGTGCTGATTCTGGCGGTTGGTGCTTCGATGGCCTGAGCTTGTCGAGACCAAAAGGAGGAGACGAGGAGGGGCAGCGAGGAAGCAGTGATGGCGAGGTCTCGGCGAGAGAGGGTGCAGCTCCTCAGTGGAGTTGGAGGAGCGACATGGAAATAAGGGTCGGGTGGTGGTAACGCAGGTCGAGGGATTGGGGGTGGTGGATTGGGGATCTGTAGGATCTGCTTCATTGTTGCAAATGTTTTGAATTTGTTGGAGTCATTTGGGTCCTCCATTCTTGTTATCATCATACCACTGGATTTTGGTTGTGTTGTATGTTGTGGTTGGGCTTTGTTGCGGAGTTTGTGGGTGGGAACGACAGGAGCCGTATCCATTGGATCCCACGGAAGGGAGGCTATGGATGGGAACTACGGATGTAAGCTTTGCTATCATAGTCAAAACAAGGCAGGCGTTCTTGCCACATCTTGAACTCGCTCTGATCTTGAGGGTAACTGGGTTGATATATATATATATATATATATATATATATATATATATATATATATATATACCCTAAAGTTTTATATAAATATTATTTATTTCTTGGGTAATTTACCTTCGAAAACTTCACTTAATGGCTTTTTACGTGTGAGCGCCCCCTTTGTTCAAAATTTGTTCGGGTACTCCTAGGACTCAAAAAAAATATATATTTATATGTTTTTATCATTTCAGTCTTATTATATATGATTGGTAGAAATTTTGAGTGTATTTTAATGGTCCAATCTTCTTCCTCTTGAACCCTTCTTCCTCTTGAACCCTTTTTCTTTTTATTTTTTTTTCACTTTCTTCTTCCCTTTCAATCCCTCTGAAGGTAAACTGTGTTTACCTAGTTCTTTTTTTCCTTCATCCTTTGTCTTCCGTCCATAGTCTAAGCAGGTTTTTCTATAATTAATAAATTTCTTATATTTTTTCTCTATTTATTCCTTCTGTTTTAAAAAAGGCCATCATTTTGGAGATAATAATGATTTTGCAAGTACAAAATCTTCTTAAACTCTTCTAGGTGTGAGCATATAACGGATCATATAAAATCTTTCAAGTTTTGAACACCAAGTCTCAAACTTTGTATCATTATGCTAAAAAATAAACTGAAATATATTCAACTTTAATTTAGTACTAAGAATGTATCAATGCCCATTAAAATTATTCTAAAATAAAAATATATTTAAAAGGGTATTTGTATCATATCTGGGAGAAACTTTATGTCATCACATTCGAAAATAAACTAAAATACAATCAATTAAAGATTCAATATGGAAAATATGTCAAAATTTGATATAAAATATTCATAAAAGCATCCAAAAATAGAAAATAAATACTATAATGGATATTAGTGTCATATTTGACTCTTTTGTGAAATTTTTAAGCTTTTTTAAAAAAATTTTATGCCATTACACTCGAGAATGAGTTGAAATACATTCAACTACATATTCAAATGAAATTATATTATGATGAATAGTTGACTCTTTCGTAAAACTTTTAAGTATTTTAAAGAAAATTTTATGTCGTTATAATCAAGAATAAATTGAAATACACTCGACTACATATTCGACATGAAAATATACCAAACTCAAAATAAAACACTTATAAAAATCATTCCAAAATTTAGAAAAAATAAAATGATATTAGTATTATATTTTACAAAGATGATGAAATTTTTAGATGTTTATAGAAACATCATGTCATTACACTCGAAAATAAAGTGACATATACTTAACTATATATTTAGCTTAAAAGCATATTTTTATTTGACATAAAATACTTAAAAAATGTTATAAAATAAAAATAATACTGAAATTAGTGTTAGTATCGTATTTGACTTCTATTGTAAAAGTTTTAGGTGGTTTAAAAAAACTTCAACTCAAGTTGTTACACTCGAAAATAAACAAAAATGCACTCTGACTCTAAATTCAACATAAAACATGCTAAATTTGATATAAAACATATCCTAAAATATAAAAATATAAAAAAAAATATCATAGTTGACTCTTATGGTGATAGTTTCATATGATTTTGAGAAGTTTCATCTTGTTACACTCCAAAATTGAATTGAAATAGTTGACTCTTATGGCACTGGTAAAGTTCTAGAGGGTTTTGAGAATTTTTTTCTCACTACACTCAAAAATGAATTGAAATAGACTATATTATACTCTGTTATAGATTCAACCTAAAAAAGTTATCAGGTTGACTTTTGGTGCAAGTTTGAAGTGATTTAAATAAACAATATTTTTATCATACTCTATTGCACAATTGACCTTATATTCAATATGCTTGACTGTAAACACCAATAATCAATAGATGAAAACTCAGTTCCACCCTTACATTGCAATACAAAAAGCAATATATCACCTTGTTTGACTATTGCTTCTTTTTCCAACAGTAAGTAATTTATATATTTCATTTTGAAAATTATAGTCAATCTTACAAAATAGGTGATGATATTAAAACAGTAAATAATTTAATAAGAGGATTCAAAGAAACTAACATCTGTCCGGACCTTACCAAATAATCATAGGCATTAGGATATATTATGGATCTGTAGGCATCAATAACTTCATCAAAAAGTGAAAGCAAACCGTCAAATAAACTCATAAAAGAATTATATTCACGACAGAGCTTATCATAATTATAAAAACCTAAACAACTTAAACTACACAGTCAACCTAATCAAAATTATCATTGCATCAGTTATGTCCAATCATTTTCTGAATCTAGAAAAATATGCAACAAACTTTAATTTAAAATTATTTATATTTGAAACTAATTTGAAAATATATTCATCGTCACTATCAAGTTTCTCGTAAACCTATAAAAAACAACAATTAACAAGAATATTAAACTAAGTTCATTAGAAAATAAATCAACTTTCTATCTTAGAACGTTCAGGAAGATAGCTCTTTTCATATTCTTTCATCTCCTCATATTCTTTCATCTCCTCATCTACCTTGGATGTCAATGTCTCAATATTATAAATTTCCTGTGTTTATATACAATAGGAGTTATCCCATTGGACTTCAAACTATAAATAGGAAGAGATGACACTAAGACATCAAACTATAACAGGAAGAGATGGCAATAGGAAATAAAATAAAATTATTTAATTTGTGGACTTCAATTTATATTTTTATGATTGGACCTAACTTTATATATAATGTTTGCTGTTCCATCAATGTGAGCACGAGGGTAGCCTCGATGGACCCTTCGGGAAGAATTGATAAGTTATATTTGTGAATGAGCACGAGGACCAATAAAAAATTATGTACCTGGAATAAGTTTACACAATTTTATCCTTTTAGGGTAAGACCTAAATAAAATTATATTTAACAATAGAGGATGACTCTAACACTTACAAGGTTTTGATTTCTCTTCAATTAATGTGAAATTTAACATACTTATTAATATCAATCCACCCATCGATAGACTGAGGATTCAAATTCGCTTATGATAAATTAATATATAAAACATTAATCTAATGGTGAATGTCTGATTCATTTATCAAAAATTAAAATCTTAAAAACTTATTCTACCTATAGTATTTATTATTCCGTTAGCCATATACTAAAGCTACTCTAACTAGTTTAATGGTGATGTACCTATTTCGTTTAGGAAAGATCAAGGGAATCAAAATTTTATTTGAATACCTTAAGGCTTAGTAACTTAGGACTACATCATATAAAGTTTTAATATTTGTAACTTAGGAATAGCGACAGCATGCAGAGTCATAATGTAATATTGACTGATGATAGTCACATCTATTATAAAATAATTATTTTAAAATGACTATAAAGGAATAAATGACATCAAATAAGATTGTAATTGACTCATGAAGGATAAGCACTTGGCTCAACAAGGAGATAATTATCTTGTATCAATTAATTGGAATAAGATGATAATTTGAGTATTTAATTTTTTTAGACCTACGGGTATTATCAGATATTTGGTTTCTATTTTAAAACTTATGTAAGTAGATTTTTCTTTTCTTTTTCAAAACTCTATGTTTAGCATTTCACAAGAGTCATTAGTACTGGATCTTTAATTGATGATTTATTAAAATTTGATCTAGATTCAAAATTTAAACTTAACTATTTTATTATGCATGTTCAAAATACTGGACTTAAGCATGGTATTATAAATGATCATTCTTCAAATTTATGATATAATATATTATGTCATATCTCCATTAAAAAAAGAGATTAATAAATAATAAATTTTTAAAAACTTCAAATTTTAGTGATTTTTGAAACCTAGGTAGATTGTATAAAGGGTAAACTATCTAACAAGTCCACTAAAAGTTCCGAGCTTTAGAAATCATATATACTAATATGTATTGACCCTTAATGGTCATAGATATTTTATCTTATTCATAAATGATTATACAAGATTTATATATGTTGAATCTCAGATTTTGATGATGAAAATAATTGATAGTGTTTATGATTTGATTTATATTTTGAGTGACACAAGAAGCTTCGATCAGAAATAGATAATTAAAAGAAAAAGAATCATGTCGAACCGGAGAGAAACATATCAGAAGATTGAACATCGAGCCGAAGGATCGGTTGACGTATCGGTAGAAGACTTCATGCCATGAGTTCAGGCATCAAGCAAAAAAGAATGAAAATTGCGTTAAGGAAATCGGAGTTGCGGGGGTCAACTGACCGATTGGGAAATAGGCCATAAGAGAGGATGATGCACCGAAGAATCCAACGAAGCGTCGATGAACCAATGACATACCGGACAATATGATTCAAGCTTTATAATAATTGTCTAGATTGAAGTAGGTTTTATTTGTATAGGATTAACTATGATAGTGATCAAAGTATAAAGCAAAATGAAGTCCCAGAGTCAAGAACGAGACTTCGTTGGGAGTTCGAGAGTTCGTCGGAAGTCCGAACGTTCATCGAAAGTTCTATCGGAATTGACTGAAAAGTCCAGGAGCTTGCCAAAAAATCTTATCAGAACTCATTAAGAAGATCATGGTGAAGTCCAGGTGCTTGTCGGGAGTCCGTTGGAATATTGCCGAGAGATTATTGGAAGTTCGCTAGAAGATCGTCAGAAGCTCACCAGAAGAAACCTAGACTAACCGGACCGAATTTGCTTAGTGTATGCCTTAAATTTCGTAGCTAGCACATAATTAGGATTAGAATTAGGCCAATCCAATTATGGGCTAGTTGGTGTTGGGAAATCATTGGGGGCGACATCATATGCGCAGCGGAAGAACAAGAAAACAAAAATCCCCGATTCCCAAAAAGATGTTCGTCGTCGTGCGAAGATTGGTGCGCAAAAAATCCGCAAAACACAAAACTGCGTATAGAGATTGTGTTACCTAGGGAGATCGTATATCCCTGTTTCCTTGTAGATCCTTAGGAGAGGGTGAAGGAGGTCAAGCGTCCTCCTCTCTAGCGGTGATCCACACAGCAGGGTTGCGACGACTCTCCTCAAGACTCCAGGCCTACTCTGAGGTGGAGAGGGAGAGGAGAATAGGAAAGGCAAGCAAAGACTCTAGCCTATGAGGCTGTGAATCCCTCCTATTTATAGAGATCCCGTGTCAAACCCTAATGGGTCCTTCCCTAATGGGTATTGGATCTGCATCTAATAAGACAAGGGCTCCGTCAGATATCTCATATCCGAACCTCTACTCATCGCAATGCCTACCATATGTGTGTGACCCTCTAGGCCCAATATCGAGCTGGCCGTGAGTCATACCTGTCAGAACTCCTTCTAACTCAGTGAATTATTATCTCTGTAATAATTCACTCGACTCATCAACTACGGACATACTAGGCCACTACGCCGTAGTCCCCAGACGATACAAGGGAATCCAATCCATTGGACCTGTCTGTCCTCAGTTACCATGTACCTATAGTCCCTCATCCATCTAATATCCCAGAGACCGTATATCGAGCATGGTGTTGTCAGACCCATACGGTTTCTACTCGAGTCTCGCTCTAATCGGATTCTCCCGGAGAACTCTTTCTCTCTCAACCCGAATGACCCTGGCCAGGGATTTGTCTGAGCAAGAACACATAGGATATTCCTCTCATGACGCCGAGAGTGGATGATCCTCTATTGACACTCAATAGCCCTCGTAAGATCGACTACCACTCCCAATGACCAGCTGTACTAGATCTGGGAACAGCCAAACCTATAAGTCTGGTATCAAAGAGTGGAGCACTCATACAGGACATCCTTGGTATCTCAAGTCTAAGGACCAGATACACCACTAGGACTACGGAATCGCTGTGTGACAATAAGGCATCATCAACCATCCAGCATTCCGTAAGCGGATCAATCAGTGAACTCATTCTCCAATGAGCACCTGTACTGTATCCCTAGTGTCCCTACACGAGCAGCTATGAGACCAACTGCATCCATCATATGGACGGGTATACAGCACACCAGTCTATCCGGTTATCACGATGTCCCTCTCGAGTAACCTATGACCGGGATTATTTAGGATATGTGTTTAAAGGTGAATCGATCTCATTATCGTGATCTCTGCTAGTCATAAGTGCCCAGCAAGCCAATCACGTGAGTGATGGCACGTGTGACTTGATACAGAATCTTTTTGCTTATTATATTTTTGGCGTATATCACTTTATAACTATTGCATAAATGCATATGTATAGTGATGTCCTTGGATTTGTGCAATGGGAATCGGATCGTGATGAGATCACGATAATGAGATCGATTCACCTTTAAACACATATCCTAAATAATCCCGGTCATAGGTTACTCGAGAGGGACATCGTGATAACCGGATAGACTGGTGTGCTGTATACCCGTCCATATGATGGATGCAGCTGGTCTCATAGCTGCTCGTGTAGGGACACTAGGGATACAGTACAGGTGCTCATTGGAGAATGAGTTCACTGATTGATCCGCTTACGGAATGCTGGATGGTTGATGATGCCTTATTGTCAGACAACGATTCCGTAGTCCTAGTGGTGTATCTGGTTCTTAGACTTGAGACACCAAGGATGTCCTGTATGAGTGCTCCACTCTTTGATACCAGACTTATAGGTTTGGCTGTTCCCAGATCTAGTACAGCTAGTCATTGGGAGTGGTAGTCGACCTTACGAGGGCTATTGAGTGTCGATAGAGGATCATCCACTCTCGGTATCATGAGAGGAATATCCCATGTGTTCTTGCTCAGACAAATCCCTGGCCAGGGTCATTCGGGTTGAGAGAGAAAGAGTTCTCCGGGAGAATCCGATTAGAGCGAGACTCAAGTAGAAACTGTATGGGTCTGACAGCACCATGCTCGATATACGGTCTCTGGGATATTAGATGGATGAGGGACTATAGGTACATGGTAACTGAGGACAGACAGGTCCAATGGATTGGATTCCCCTGTATCGTCTGGGGACTACGGCGTAGTGGCCTAGTACGTCCGTAGTCGATGAGTCGAGTGAATTATTACAGAGATAATAATTCACTGAGTTAGAAGGAGTTCTGACAGGTATGACTCACGGCCAGCTCGATATTGGGCCTAGAGGGTCACACACATATGGTAGGCATTGCGATGAGTAGAGGTTCGGATATGAGATATCCGACGGAGCCCTTGTCTTATTGGATGCAGATCCAATACCCACTAGGGAAAAGGACCCATTAGGGTTTTGACACGGGATCTCTATAAATAGGAGGGATTCACAGCCTCATAGGCTAGAGTCTTTGCTTGCCCTTCCTATTCTCCTCTCCCTCTCCACCTCAGAGTAGGCCTGGAGTTTTGAGGAGCGTCGTCGCAACCCTGCTGTGTGGATCACCGCTAGAGAGGAAGACGCTTGACCTCCTTCACCCTCTCCTAAGGATCTGTAAGGAAACAGGGATATACGATCTCCCTAGGTAACACAATCTCTATACGCAGTTTTGTGTTTTGCGGATTTTGCGCACCAATCTTCGCACGACGACGAACATCTTTTTGGGAATCGGGGAATTTTGTTTTCTTGTTCTTCCGCTGCGCATATGATGTCGCCCCCCATGATTTCCCAACAGTGGTATCAGAGCCAAGTTGTTCGTGCGAATGATTGGTTTTTGAACTGCGTGTGTTGTGTTTAGGAAGAATATTGACGTCAAAATCGTTGACGCAAAAGCAAGGAAGGGCAGCAACAGTTGCTGCCCTCGATCTGCATGCCTGCAGCCAGCCGCAGCCGCAGCCAGGCAGCACAGCGCCGGCGCATGCGCAAGCGCTGTGCCTGCAGTAGCCGGCCGGCGATCTGCTTGCAGCAGGCTTGCGGCCGGCGGGGCTGGGAGCCCGCTCGGTAGAAGCGCCTGCGGCCACTGAGCCCGCGGGCAGAGGCGCCGCGGGGCAGCAGCGCGGGCTGAGGCACCGCAGGGCAGCGGCGCCTGTGGCCGCTGCTCCCACGGGCAAAAACCCCGCAGGGGCGGCCGCCAGCGAGACAGCACCACCTGCGGGCGCTGACTCGCGGGCAGAACCGCCCGCGAAGGCGGCGGCGCCCGCGGGGGCGCCCACCTGCAGCGGCAGCGACCCCAGCGGGCGTGCCGCCCGCAGGCGAGGGCAGCGCCCTGCCCCTCGCCGCACAGGCCGCCGCCAGCAGGGTGGCGGCGGCAACGGCAGCAGCAAAGGGCAGTAGGAAATTAGGGTTTTCTGGGCAAAAGACAGTTTTGCCCCTCGGAATTTGAGAAATTCCAGTTTCTGTCTTTTGTCCAAATTATGAAAATACCCTTAGGAATTGAGAAATTCCCTATATATCCCTGATTTCAGAAAATATTAATTAATTAAAAGGTTTAGTTGATTATTATTTTTATTATCTAGTAGTCCTACATAATGACGATTATTTATACATGTGATGTATGATGAGTGGACGGATGATCATGGACCGTGTGATGTGTGTACTTGTGATTATTATTATTGAGGTCTGCGAACCTCCATTATATTTCTCGTTTATTGTCGGGCCTGCGTGCCTATGATTAAGTTGTAATCACATGAGGAGGCGCAGCGGGAGCGTGGAAGCCATAGCGGGACCCACGAGACGGACGATCGTGATGCATGAAGATGCATCAAGATGTCGACGGAACCAACGAGGACGAGATGGACGATCACAAGGCATGGAGATGCACCGTTGCACACATAGATCTTGATGTGAGTGATTAGGCCTACTGGCTCGGGCCTAATCATATTAGGTTGTGGTCCATGATCATCTGGTGTGATTGCTT
The DNA here is from genome assembly GCF_036884655.1 of Musa acuminata AAA Group. NCBI lineage: Eukaryota > Viridiplantae > Streptophyta > Magnoliopsida > Zingiberales > Musaceae > Musa > Musa acuminata. The sequence continues at coordinate 21,284,001 of NC_088334.1, read as the reverse complement.
ATACACATACTAGATATGTATATATATTTGCATGCGATGTAGATATATATTAAATATGTACATGTGTGACATGTCATAATAGGAGACCAAATCATAGAAACATCTCTCGATAATATTAAGTCGGTAAACGTGAGGCAATTAGATTGACCCACGTGGCCTTCCATCGTTATGAGTAGGAACCGAATCCCGGTGTAGGTTGAGTTGGTCGAGTCCCTCGAGACTCACCTATATCGCGATTCGCTATCTTGCTTACGACATAGAGATGTCACCGGTGACCTGAGGGCATGATATGCTTGGTCGAGTCCCTCGAGGGTATATCATCAAATCAGACTCATCTTGTAACGAAGGTGTTGACTTAACCGAGCATCATGGTTGGTCGAGTCCCTCGAGGCCATGGTGATTCGGAGGCCGAACAGGACGGGAATCACAAGGAGTTGTGATCGGCAAGAGTTGTCTACCTTTTAGGCTTAGTGTGATTGGTCGAGTCCCTCGAGGTTACACTAAGACGCTGATTGGATCCTGATCCCCACTAGAAGTCTGCCGGAGACTTCCGTTTCACGTGCTGAGGGTGTCGCGTGACTCGTTAGTAAAATAGTGGGAGCATATTAAGATAGAAGTCCATATCTTGATTGTTTATTTCTTGCAAAATCTGCATGTTATTCATTTTTGCTACATCTTTATTTTCAGAAAATGTCGCTTTCAAATCCCTTACGTGGCATACTTGATGTCAACCGCCTCACTGGTCCAAATTATACGGACTGGCTCCGTAACTTGAGAATTGTTCTCACAGCGGAGAAAATCGTGTACGTCCTTGATACAGTGATGCCTACGCCCGAAGAAGGGGCAAGCGAGGATGAGATCGCTCGCTACGTGAAGTACATTGATGACTCCACTCTTGCTCAGTGCTATATGTTGGGCTCTATGACTCCAGAGTTACAGAGACAACATGAAAAGATGGATGCCAGATCCATTCTCCTACATGTCCGTAAATTGTTTGAGGAACAGGGAAGGACTCAACGATATGAGATATCCAAGAGCCTTTTCCGCGCTAGGATGACTGAGGGGACACCGGTTCAGAACCATGTCCTAAAGATGATTGAGTGGATAGAGAAACTCACAGGTCTAGGAATGGTCCTAGAGGATAACTTGTGTGTGGACATTGTGCTTCAGTCCCTACCAGATTCCTTTTCACAGTTCATAATGAACTTTAATATGAACAAGCTTGAGGTGACTCTCCCAGAGCTCCTCAATATGTTGAGGGAGGCAGAGAGTACTATTAAGAAAGAGAAGCCAGTTCTCTACACTGGTGAGACCAAAAAGAAAAGGAAAGCAGAAAGGTCCCTTAAGAAGGGAAAGGGCAAGGGCAAACAAGGTAAAGCAAAGGTTGCTAAGAAAGACCCAACAAAGGACAAAGGCCAGTGCTTCCACTGTGGTAAAGATGGGCACTGGAAGAGAAACTGCAAAGAGTACCTTGCAGAAAGGGCGAAACAAAAGCTTGATGAAGCTTCAGGTACATTCATGATCGGTCTCCATTTGTCAGACTCTTATGATAACACATGGGTATTAGATACCGGTAGTGCTTATCATATATGTAATTCGTTGCAGGTTCTGGCAAGGCCTAGGAGACTAGAGAGAGGCGAGATGGACCTCAAGATGGGTAATGGAGCAAAAGTTACTGTTTTAGCTGTTGGCGAGGTCGCCCTACATCTGCCTAGTGGAGCTTTTATTGCATTAGATGCATGTTATTTTGTTCCTTCTATTATCAAAAACATTATCTCCATTTCATGTTTAACAGTTAGTGGATATAAATTTGTTTTTGAGAACAATGGTTGTTCGATATTATTAGATGATAAGATCATCACGAAAGGAACATTGCATAATGGTTTATTTATGTTAGACACCACTCCACATATCATGAATATAAATATGTCCAAAAGGAAACGAGATGAGTTGAACAGTGCATACCTGTGGCATTGTAGGCTAGGTCACATCCATGAAAGAAGGATTCAAAAGTTGCTAAATGATGGATATCTAGATCCATTCGACTATGTGTCATATGCAACTTGTGAGCCTTGCATTCGTGGAAAACTGACCAACTCTCCATTTAGTGGAACTGGAGAGAGAGCCACTGAGTTGTTGGAACTCATACATAGTGATGTATGTGGACCCATGTCAACTCATGCCATTGGAGGTTACTCCTACTTCATTACATTTACTGATGATTTCTCAAGGTATGGATATGTGTACTTAATGAAGTACAAGTCCGAGGCCTTTGAGAAATTCAGAGAGTATAAGAATGAGGTGGAGAACCAGACTGGAAAGAGTATCAAAACTCTTCGATCAGATCGAGGAGGTGAGTACTTAAGTACAGAGTTTACTCACTTCCTCAAGGACCATGGGATATTATCCCAATGGACACCTCCTTATACACCTCAGCTCAATGGTGTCTCTGAAAGGAGAAATCGTACATTATTAGATATGGTACGGTCCATGATGAGTTTCGCTGACCTACCCATCTCATTCTGGGGATATGCCCTAGAAACCGCAGCTTACCTTCTGAACAGAGTTCCAACTAAGTCGGTGGTGTCTACACCATATGAGATATGGAAAGGGAAGAAGCCTGATCTTAAAGTAGTTAAGATTTGGGGTTGCTCTGCCCATGTTAAAAGACACAACCCCGATAAGTTAGAATCAAGGACAGGGCGATGTAAATTTGTGGGATACCCCAAGGAAACTTGTGGGTATTACTTCTATCATCTCGAGGACCAAAAGGTCTTTGTAGCTAAGAGAGCAGTGTTCCTTGAGAAGGAACACATTCTTGACGGAGACAGTGGGAGAATGATAGAATTGAGCGAGGTTGGAGAACCAAGCTCAAGCACCACTCTACAGCCCGAGTCTGTTCAGGTATCTAATACACAAGTTTCAACTTTACGCAGGTCTGATAGAGTATCCCATCCTCCTGAGAGATATGTGGGACATATTAGAGCAGAGGATGTAGAGGATATTGATCCTCAGACCTACGAGGAGGCTATTATGAGTATAGACTCCGGGAAGTGGAAAGAAGCCATGAATTCTGAGATGGATTCTATGTACTCCAATAAGGTTTGGAACCTAGTTGATGCACCCGAAGGTATTGTACCCATCGGTTGCAAGTGGATCTTTAAGAAAAAGATCGGAGTAGATGGAAAGGTAGAGACCTATAAAGCAAGGCTAGTGGCTAAGGGGTATCGTCAAAGGCAAGGTGTTGACTACGACGAAACTTTCTCACCCGTAGCAATGCTAAAATCCATCAGAATTCTATTGGCTATTGTAGCACACTATGATTATGAGATCTGGCAGATGGATATGAAAACCGCATTCCTCAACGGGAACCTCGAGGAGGAGGTGTATATGATGCAACCTGAGGGATTCGTGTCCAAGAACTGCCCAGATAAGGTGTGTAGGTTGCTTAGATCCATTTATGGACTAAAGCAAACTTTCCGAAGTTGGAACATAAGATTTGATGAGGCAATCAGATCTTATGACTTCGTTAAGAACGAAGATGAGCCTTGTGTATACAGAAAGGTAAGTGGGAGCGCTATTAGCTTTTTGGTGTTATATGTGGATGACATCCTCATCATTGGGAATGACATAGGAATGCTATCCACAATAAAGGCTTGGTTATCTAGACACTTCTCCATGAAGGACTTAGGAGAAGCATCTTATATCTTGGGGATTAGAATCTATAGAGATAGATCCAAAAGGATGCTTGGCTTGTCCCAGTCCAGGTACATAGAAACTATTGTCAAAAGGTTTGGCATGGAAAATTCCAAAAGAGGTCTCATACCGATGAGACATGGGATATCGCTTTCTACGAGTATGTCCCCAAAGACTCCAGAAGAAAGGGCGAACATGGATATGATACCTTATGCCTCAGCAATAGGGTCTATCATGTATGTCATGCTATGTACTAGGCCTGATATAGCGCATGCTCTGAGTGTCACGAGCAGGTATCAGGCGGATCCAGGCTAGGAGCACTGGAAAGCAGTAAAGTGTATCCTTAAGTACTTGAGAAGGACTAAGGATCTTTTACTAGTATATGGAGGTAATAGCCTTAAGGTTGAAGGCTACACTGACTCAAGTTTTCAGTCTGATGTCGATGATAGCAAGTCGAATTCAGGGTATGTGTACACCTTGAATGGAGGAGCAGTGTGCTGGAAGAGTTCCAAGCAAGATACCACTGCTGACTCGATCACAGAGGCGGAGTACATTATTGCATCGGATGCAGCAAAGGAGGGAGTCTGGTTGAAGAAGTTCATCACAGATTTGGGAGTCGTGCCGGATAGTGAGGAGCCGATTTCCCTATATTGCGACAACAACGGGGCAATTGCTCAAGCGAAGGAACCTAGGTCTCATCAGAAATCTAAGCATGTTCTGAGGAGGTTCCACCTTATCAGAGAGATCGTGACCCGAGGAGATGTAGCAGTGGAAAGAGTTCCATCCGAAGATAACATTGCAGATCCACTAACAAAGCCATTGTCTCAGATTGTCTTTGAGCGTCACAGGGGTCTGATGGGGATCAGACACATAGGTGATTGGCTTTAGGTCAAGTGGGAGATTGCTAGTCATAAGTGCCCAGCAAGCCAATCACGTGAGTGATGGCACGTGTGACTTGATACAGAATCTTTTTGCTTATTATATTTTTGGCGTATATCACTTTATAACTATTGCATAAATGCATATGTATAGTGATGTCCTTGGATTTGTGCAATGGGAATCGAATCGTGATGAGATCACGATAATGAGATCGATTCACCTTTAAACACATATCCTAAATAATCCCGGTCATAGGTTACTCGAGAGGGACATCGTGATAACCGGATAGACTGGTGTGCTGTATACCCGTCCATATGATGGATGCAACTGGTCTCATAGCTGCTCGTGTAGGGACACTAGGGATACAGTACAGGTGCTCATTGGAGAATGAGTTCACTGATTGATCCGCTTACGGAATGCTGGATGGTTGATGATGCCTTATTGTCAGACAACGATTCCGTAGTCCTAGTGGTGTATCTGGTTCTTAGACTTGAGACACCAAGGATGTCCTGTATGAGTGCTCCACTCTTTGATACCAGACTTATAGGTTTGGCTGTTCCCAGATCTAGTACAGCTGGTCATTGGGAGTGGTAGTCGACCTTACGAGGGCTATTGAGTGTCGATAGAGGATCATCTACTCTCGGTATCATGAGAGGAATATCCCATGTGTTCTTGCTCAGACAAATCCCTGGCCAGGGTCATTCGGGTTGAGAGAGAAAGAGTTCTCCGGGAGAATCCGATTAGAGCGAGACTCAAGTAGAAACCGTATGGGTCTGACAGCACCATGCTCGATATACGGTCTCTGGGATATTAGATGGATGAGGGACTATAGGTACATGGTAACTGAGGACAGACAGGTCCAATGGATTGGATTCCCCTGTATCGTCTGGGGACTACGGCGTAGTGGCCTAGTACGTCCGTAGTCGATGAGTCGAGTGAATTATTACAGAGATAATAATTCACTGAGTTAGAAGGAGTTCTGACAGGTATGACTCACGGCCAGCTCGATATTGGGCCTAGAGGGTCACACACATATGGTAGGCATTGCGCTGAGTAGAGGTTCGGATATGAGATATCCGACGGAGCCCTTGTCTTATTGGATGCAGATCCAATACCCACTAGGGAAAAGGATCCATTAGGGTTTTGACACGGGATCTCTATAAATAGGAGGGATTCACAGCCTCATAGGCTAGAGTCTTTGCTTGCCCTTCCTATTCTCCTCTCCCTCTCCACCTCAGAGTAGGCCTGGAGTTTTGAGGAGCGTCGTCGCAACCCTGCTGTGTGGATCACCGCTAGAGAGGAAGACGCTTGACCTCCTTCACCCTCTCCTAAGGATCTGTAAGGAAACAGGGATATACGATCTCCCTAGGTAACACAATCTCTATACGCAGTTTTGTGTTTTGCGGATTTTGCGCACCAATCTTCGCACGACGACGAACATCTTTTTGGGAATCGGGGAATTTTGTTTTCTTGTTCTTCCGCTGCGCATATGATGTCGCCCCCCATGATTTCCCAACAATCTCATCACGATCCGATTCCCATTGCACAAATACAAGGACATCACAATATATATATGCATTTATGCAATAGTTATAAAGGGATATACGCCAAAATATAATAAGCAAAAAGATTCTGTATCAAGTCACACGTGCCATCACTCACGTGATTGGCTTGCTGGGCACCTATGACTAGCAGTTGGGCCCATATATAGACTATGTTGGGCTAAGTGACAGACCCAAATAGTGACCCAACAGGTGGCACCGTCGTGACATAGTCTCCAAGACTATGTCAGGTGGTGGTACCGCCCAAACACAGTCTCCCAGGTGGTGGTACCGCTAGACCCGACGGTGGTACCGCTAGGACTCGGGAAACTCGGGATGAGACTCTTTTAGGCTCCAAGTTTGAATCCACTTAAGGCCTATAAATACCCATATCATCCCTGGTTAACATAAGCAGAATTGAGCATGAAATTGAGTTAAAAAGGGGGGAAAGAAAAATAGAAAACTCTCTTAAGATTTAGAGTCCCTTCTTTCTAGTATTTAGAAAGTTCTTCTAAAGGGAGAAATGAGGTCTAAGAAAAAGAGGTTGTAAGGGTTGTCTCCTAAACCCGTGAAAAGGAGAAAGTGTGTAAAAAGGTAGTTGATCTTTACCCATTGAAAGAAGATCATTAATGGATGCCGATGGCCTCGACGGAAGAGGAATCGATTGAGTGGATGTAGGTCACGACTACCAAACCACTATAAATTGGTTTGCATTTCGTTTTGAGCAATTTACCTTTCCTTGCAAATTGCTTTACTTGCTTTACCTTTTTATTGTTGAATCTCATATTTTGATGATGAACCTATTTGATATATGTTTATGATTTGATCTGCGTTTTGAGTGACGCAGGATGCTTCGATCAGGATGAGACAATTAAAGCAGGAAAATCATGTTGTGCCGGAGGAACATGTCAGAAGATTGGACGTCGGGCCGGTGGATCGGTCGACGTATCGACAAAAGGCTTTGGGCCATGGACTCGGGCATCGGGCCAAGAAGAGCGGGTATTGTGCCAAGGATATCGGAGTTGCGAAGCCAACTGGTCGATTAGGCAATAGGCTGCAGGAAAGGACGATGCGCCGAAGAATCGGACGAAGCGTCGAGGGACCAATGACATGCCGGACAACTTGGTTAATTGCTTAGGATTAATTGTCTCGATCAAATTTTTGTTTACATGTGTAGGATTAACTACGATGGAAGTAAGACATGCAGCAGGAGTTGCGCCGGAATCAAGATAACGATCACGTTGGGAGTTCGAGAGCTCGACGGAAGTTCGGACAATCGTCGGAGGTTATGCAGGAACAAATCCGAGAAGTCCATTAGCTTGCCAAAGAAGCTCGTCGGAACTCGCCAAGTGGATCGTCGCAAGTCTAGGAGTTTGCCGGAAGTCCGTAGGAGCATCACCGAGGGTTCATCGGATGATCGACGGAAGTTCGCCGGAAACTCACTGGAAGAAGCGATTGACGCACTAGAGCAAGCTACAGAAATTGTCTTAGGATTTATCATAGTTAGCACAATGATTAAGTTGGAAATGGGAGGTGATCCCATTAGCTTAATCTTGGGGCAATTGGGCCCCTGAAAACTCCAAATTGGGCCGAATGGATCTACCCATTCGGACCCTGATTGCTGTGGGAGGTGCAACCGCCCAAGCCAGGAGGTAGCACCGCCTGGGCTAACTCTCCCAGGGAGACTGGATAGTGCAACCGCCCTAGCCAGGAGGTAGCACCGCCTGGGCTCAGTCTCCGAGTGAGACTGGGTGGTGCAACCTCCCCTGACAAGAGGTAGCACCGCCTGAGCTCGATCTTCGAGCTCTGGCAAGCGGTGCAATCGCCCCAGTCAGGAGGTGCAACCGTCTGAGCTCGGTCTTCGAGCTCTGGCAGAGAGGTGCAACCGCCCCTGACAGAGGTGGCACCGCCCAGAGGCTCAGTCTTTGAGCTCTGCCAGGCGGTGCAACTGCCCCAGTCAGGAGGTGCAACCGCTTAATCCCGGAATTCCGGGAATTGACAGTTTTGAGCTCCAAATTTGAACTGGGTTGGGGCCTATAAATACCCCACCCATTCAGCACTGAAAGGGTACAGACATACATCGAAATCTTGATCTTTTTCTGTGATTCTTAGAGCTCAAAATTGTTGTAAAGGCCAAAAGTTCTCTTCCCTCTGTTCTTCAAAGTTTTGAGTTGTAAAGAGAGGAGAGAAAATTTCTGTAAGGGTTGTCTCCTAAGCCCGTCAAAAGGAGTGAAACTGTAAAAGGGTGGTTGGCCTTCGCCTATTGAAGGAAGGCCTCTAGTTGACGTCGGTGACCTCGTCGGTGGAGGAAGCCAAAAGTGGAGTAAGTCAAGATTGACCGAACCACTCTAAATCTCGGTTTGCATTTACTTTGAGCATTTTATCTTTACTGCAAACCTCCTAAATAGCTACTGCCTTCTGCGCTTTTACGAACGAGTTTCTAAGTTTAGAGCTTTCCGAATCTGCGTTTAGACGTAAATCGGCTTTTTCGTACGATCATTACATTTCAGTTTACGTTTACGTTTTGATTTCAATCATAACTGTAAATTGCCTTCTGCGCATTTATAAAACATATCTCAAAGTTCAGTATCTTCAAAATTGGCATTTAGACGTAAACCGATTTTATCGTACGAACGTCGTACTTCAGTTTGCGCTTGCATTCTGATTTTTATCATAAACTGCAAACTGCCTTCGTAGATTTACTTTAACGTCATCTCGCTTAATCTTATGTTAAAGTAATCTTAGAATCGGCTTTTACATCGAAATCATTTTTATCAAACGAACGCAGTTTCGTTTTAATCGCAGAAAGTTTTCCGCTGCACTAATTCACCCCCCCCCCCTCTTAGTGCTCTCGATCCTAACAATTGGTATCAGAGCGGGGTATTTCTCATTTTGGATTTACACCTGAGAGAAATGGCTCTTCAAGGCTTTCAAGAGGGCTTATCGGTCTTTCGTCCACCGTTGTTTAACGGATTGGACTACACTTATTGGAAAACTCGAATGAGAGTTTTCTTGATTTCTTTGAATTTGGATTTATGGAATATCATTGAAAACGGTTTTCAACTTCCCTCTAAACCGATGAACAAATGGTCGGATTTGGAGAAGAAGTATTTTTCTTTAAACGCAAAGGCTATGAATGCCTTATTTTGCGCTTTAGACAAAAATGAGTTCAATCGGATTTCTACGTGCGAAACGGCTTTTGACATTTGGCAAACACTTGAAATCACGCATGAGGGAACTAGTAGAGTCAAAGACTCGAAAGTTAACATTTTATTGCATGATTTTGAGCTTTTTCGAATGCAACCAAGCGAGACTATAGGCGACATGTACACCCGTTTCACGGATGTCGTCAATAGTTTAAGAGCTCTTGGAAAATGTTTTTCGGATTTTGAACTCGTAAACAAGATTTTGCGTTCTCTTTCTAAGAAGTGGGATTCAAAAGTAACTGCAATACAAGAAGCTAAAAACCTAAACAACTTACCACTTGAAGAACTAATTGGTTCATTGATAACATATGAAATGGTGCACAATGCACATGATGAACATGATGGACAAAATCACCTTTTAAAGAACAGGAAGGATTTGGAACTCCGGACAAATGAATACCACTTGAGCGATGACTCAAGTGATGAGGACAATGATGAACTTGAACTTCGAACACTAAATCTTAATAAGTTTATTAAATAAATATCTAAAATAAACAATAAACTTGAATGAAGGAAGAGGCCGAAGAAGAAGAACACAAAGTGGGATGAATCGAGCTCCTCCGAAGACGAGGAGAAAATCAACAAAGGCGAGGTGGCAAACTACGCCTTAACCACTTTCAATGATGAGGTAATCGAAATCCCCCTAATTTATTTTGAAATTACTTGATGCTTTCATGATGTATTTTCTTTTTTAGTTTAGAATTAATGTTTTGAAAAATAAATAAATATATTATGATCATGCTAGTAATTTCGAAAATGATAATATTGCATATTTTATGATAAACAAACAAAATGATTTTGATTGAAAATATGAAATCATGGTTAAGAAGTAATAATGTGTGTCATGTTGATGTCCATTGTTATTTCTCGATTTTGAGTATATTAAATCATGTTTAATTTGAAGTTATGAGTATATATTTTTGAAATTATGTATGATGATTCTTGATAATTATGGATTATCGATTTTCATGATAATAACAGTGGCTTTAAAAATTGATGCATGTTTTCATTTGACATAAATGAAAAGGCATGCTAACATGAAATCGATCACTTAAGATGAAACACTTAAAAAAGGGGAGAAATATATGAATTGATGCTATAAACACTATGCTATGAGTATCCCATGCTTGCATCATCAAGAGATATATGAATTTATTGAATGTAATTTTGAGGATGATTTCAGATTTGACAAATGCTTGATTCGTATTTACGACATAAGATACACTTTAAATATGAATCATGCTTCAATCATGATTAAATGCTTCAATCATTTTCTATCTTTAGAGTTCTCGATTTTGATGAAATACAAGTGATAAATTCATTTATGATATCTTGTAAATCACTTGAATTATGAATGAATTTTTTATGATATGTTAAAAGAATCACTTAAAAAGAAAATGTTTTTCCCATCTTATCGAGATTAATGATTTCATGATATTGTGTGAATCTCGAAATTGATTTTGATGAAATAGTAATAACGTTATTCATGTTATGAATCTTAAAAATGATAATATGCTTCATGTGATAATATGAATACATGAAACACTTATGATATGATTTTTATACAATTCTGTGTATTCATAAAATATTTATCTCATCATCCAATAACTCTTCTTGATATTCCTTATGAGATGAAATGAAATAATGCATGAAATACAAATGAGGAGTTAATGATCATGCATAATAGGATGTAATGAATTCTGACATTTAGATACCATCGTTTGAATATCTATGATCATGTTGCCAAAATGATATATCATGAATGCTTGAATATCATGTTTGATATGCTCATGATGATGATTGATTTTTCGGTATCGTGCATAAAAAAATGAAATGTAATGTTAATGAATTTGTGCATTGAAACTATAATGATGCACAAATAAGAATGATTACTTACCTTTGTCATGATTTAGAAATTGATGTAAATGGTTTTTCCCTTCTTTTTGACAATGACAAAGGGGGAGATAGATTGCTAGCACAATTCAAGAAAAAGGTAAAAAATTACACTTCTCAAAAGAGAAGAAATTGCTATCTTGAACATCACCGATAATTACTAGCTTGAAATGTCAAGAAAATGTAAAAACTTGTTTACCTTCTTGCACATCTAAAGAGAAGATGCAAATGTAACACTTGCCAAATTGTTTGCTTGCCTCATGTAAAACATTATCTCTTGCTAGTTTGGCATTTTGCTAGCTTGCACTTTGCAAAGAAAGCAAAAATGACACTTCTCAAAAGAGAAGAAAGAGCTTGTTATCTTGAACATCACAAGCTTGCCAAACAAAAATTGCAAAAGTGCTATCTTGCCTATCTCAAGTAGCAAAACTTGCATATCGTAAAAATTTGCTAGCTTGCAACTTGCATATTTCAAGAAGCAAGAGTTGCCTTCTTGAACATCTCTAAATTGCTAGCTTGCATGTTCTAAAAGTGCTATCTTGTATGCTGTAAAACCTGCATATCTAAAACTTGATAGCTTGAATGTTCTAAGCATAATGTAACACATTGCTAAATTTTCTGGCTTCAAAACTGCATGATGATAAAACTTGATATTATGTTTTTCATGCAATGAGTTGAACCAAAATCACAAACACTTGATTGTGGTACTTCTCATTTTTGTTGATGACAAAGGGGGAGAAGTATGTTGATGAAATGACATATTATGCATAAGTTTATGCATAAGTTCATGATGACGTGTTGCAAATATTCATGATGAATATTGCAATGACTTGAATTCAGTTTGAATTCAAGATTCTATCAATATGGCATATTGATAGGGGGAGTTTGTTTAAACTCCGGGAGTTAAGGTTAACTCCGTCATCAAGTAGTTGTCATCATCAAAAAGGGGGAGATTATTGAATCTCGTATTTTGATGATGAAACTACTTTGTATATGTTTATGATTTGATCTGCGTTTTGAGTGACGCAGGATGCTTCGATCAGGATGAGACAATTAAAGCAGGAAAATCATGTTGTGCCGGAGGAATATGTCAGAAGATTGGACGTCGGGCCGGTGGATCGGTCGACGTATCGACAAAAGGCTTCGGGCCGTGGACTCGGGCATCGGGCCAAGAAGAGCGGGTATTGTGCCAAGGATATCGAAGTTGCGGAGCCAACTGGTCGATTGGGCAATAGGCCGCAGGAAAGGACGATGCGCCGAAGAATCGGACGAAGCATCGAGGGACCAATGACATGCCGGACAACTTGGTTAATTGCTTAGGATTAATTATCTCGATCAAATTTTTGTTTACATGTGCAGGATTAACTACGATAGAAGTAAGACATGCAGCAGGAGTTGCGCCGGAATCAAGATAACGATCACATTGGGAGTTCGAGAGCTCGACGGAAGTTCAGACAATCGTCGGAGGTTCTGGGGGAACAAATCCGAGAAGTCCATTAGCTTGCCAAAGAAGCTCGTCGGAACTCGCCAAGTGGATCATCGCAAGTCCAGGAGTTTGTCGGAAGTCCGCAGGAGCATCACCGAGGGTTCATCGAATGATCGACGGAAGTTCGTCGGAAACTCACCGGAAGAAGCGATTGACGCACCGGAGCAAGCTGCAAAAATTGTCTTAGGATTTATCGTAGTTAGCACAATGATTAAGTTGGAAATGGGAGGTGATCTCATTAGCTTAATCTTGGGGCAATTGGGCCCCTGAAAAACCCAAATTGGGTCGAATGGATCTACCTATTCGGACCCTGATTGCTGTGGGAGGTGCAATCGCCCAAGCCAGGAGGTAGCACCGCTTGGGCTAAGTCTCCCAGGGAGACTGGGCGGTGCAACCGCCCCAGCCAGGAGGTAGCACCGCCTGGGCTCAGTCTCCGAGCGAGACTGGGCGGTGCAACCTCCCCTGACAGGAGGTAGCACCGCCTGAGCTCGGTCTTTGAGCTCTGGCAAGCGGTGCAACCGCCCCAGTCAGGAGGTGAAACCGCCTGAGCTCGGTCTTCGAGCTCTGGCAAAGAGGTGCAACCGCCCCTAACAAAGGTGGTACCGCCCAGAGGCTCAGTCTTCGAGCTCTGCCAGGCGGTGCAACCGCCCTAGTCAGGAGGTGCAACCGCCTGATCCCGGAATTCCGGGAATTGACAGTTTTGAGCTCCAAATTTGAACTATGTTGGGGCCTATAAATACCCCACCCATTCAGCACTGAAAGGGTACAGACATACATCGAAATCTTGATCTTTTTCTGTGATTCTTAGAGCTCAAAATTGTTGTAAAGGCCAAAAGTTCTCTTCCCTCTGTTCTTCAAAGTTTTGAGTTGTAAAGAGAGGAGAGAAAATTTCTGTAAGGGTTGTCTCCTAAGCCTGTCAAAAGGAGTGAAACTATAAAAGGGTGGTTGGCCTTCGCCTATTGAAGGAAGGCCTCTAGTTGACGTCGGTGACCTCGTCGGTGGAGGAAGCCAAAAGTGGAGTAAGTCAAGATTGACCGAACCACTCTAAATCTCGGTTTGCATTTACTTTGAGCATTTTATCTTTACTGTAAACCTCCTAAATAGCTATTGCCTTCTACGCTTTTACGAACGAGTTTCTAAGTTTAGAGCTTTCCGAATCTGCGTTTAGACGTAAATCGGCTTTTTCGTACGATCATTACATTTCAGTTTACGTTTACGTTTTGATTTCAATCATAACTGTAAACTGCCTTCTGCACATTTATAAAACATATCTCAAAGTTCAGTATCTTCAAAATTGGCATTTAGACGTAAACCGGTTTTATCGTACGAACGTCGCACTTCAGTTTACGCTTGCATTCTGATTTTTATCATAAACTGCAAACTGCCTTCATAGATTTACTTTAACGTCATCTCGCTTAATCTTATGTTAAAGTAATCTTAGAATCGGCTTTTACATCGAAATCGTTTTTATCAAACGAACGCAGTTTCATTTTAATCGCAGAAAGTTTTCCGCTGCACTAATTCACCCCGCCCCCCCTCTTAGTGCTCTCGATCCTAACATTTATTACACTCTTCCGTATGCTTTTAAGTTGAACTCACATTTCCAAAATCAGTTTTTATCATACGAGCTTTTTTAAACCTGATGTGTTTTATCCACTGTACTAATTCACCCCCCACTCTTAGTGTTGACTCATTCCTAATAGTTGGTATCAGAGCCATATTATTTTTTATTTGGTTTCACACCCAAGAGAAATGACTCTTTTTGGATTTCAAGAGAGTTTTTTCTATCGTTTGTCCTCCCATGTTCAATGAGGCGGACTACATTTATTGGAAAACTCGGATGTGAGTTTTCTTGCTTTCTATGGATTGTATTTATGGAATATTATCGAAAATGATTTTGAAAAGTCTTCTACTCCAATGAAAGAATGAAATGATTTGGAGAAGAAAATTTTTTCTTTAAATGCTAGATCTATTTTGCGCCTTAGACAAAACTGAGTTCAATCGAGTTTCTATTTGCGAAATGACTTTTGATATTTGACACACTCTTGAAATTACACATGAAGGCACTAATAGAGTTAAAGACTCTAAAATGAATATTTTGATATATGATTTTGAATTATTTCGACATAATTAAATTATTAACAAAAGATATGATGCTTCCTTATGGTGGTTTAATCACTAGACTAATACATGAACATAACATAGTTATTCCATTTGATGAAGAAACCTTAAAACTAGATTGATTCAATGTCATCAATGGAAACCTATTAAGGAGATTAAGATGTGTAGTAAGAAATAGAATTTAGACTAGATTACCTAGAAGGACTAAACCTCCCCCACTTGAACCAGAACTAGAAACACTTGTATATAAGGAAAGTCATTCTCCTTCTACCAGTCCCCTTAAGGCAACACCTCTAACAGAGCAAGCACCCTCCTCATCTGCCAATCCAATAGTGACTCGACTAGATCGAATTGAACTATGTCAAAAGAAAATTGAACTACGTCAAGATCAAATCTTAACTAAGATGAAGCAAATTCGTCGGCAATTAAATACTTTGTTTAGGCATTTTGATTTACCATCACCTGAATAGGTTATGTATTATTTCCTTTTGTTGATAAAAGGGAGTAGAGAACTAAAAAGTACCATGATGAGTTGTACTCTTTGATATACTATACTTTTTACATTCTATGACGTACCCTTTGACGTCATTATGATGCACTTCTTGATGATGGTTTAATACTTGCATCACTCTAAGAAGTAGACTTGATAAATCTTTTGAATGCATAAATTCCTTGATGCATTTTTTGAATTTCTCGATTTTCTTTTTAAATCAAGAACGTTCTTTTTTCTTCTTGTGATTTTTACAAAAGAAAAGATTCGGCTTTTAGCATGTCATTAGTCCATCGATGCTTCATCCGATTCTTCGGTACATCGTCTTCTCCTATTACCCAATCGGCCAGTTGACTCCGTAACTCCGATGTCCTTGGTGTAATATCCGCTCTTCTTGGCTCGATGCCTGAATAAATGGCCCGAAGCCTTTTGTCAATATATCGATCGATCCTCTAACTCGACGTCCAATTTTCTGACATGTTCCACCAGCCCAACATGATTCTTCCTACTTTAATTGTCTCATCCTGATCGAAGCATCATGCATCACAAAAAATACAGATTAAATCATAAATACTATCAATTGGTTTCATCATCAAAATACGATATTCAACATTGAGTGCTCTCTTCTTCTTTGGTAACTTCTTTTTAAGTTCTTTTTTATTTTTTAGTTCTTGTTTAATAAACCTTTTAAATTTTATAGTGAGAAGTTCGAGTTCATTATCACTTGAGCTTTCACTCGAGTGGTCTTCATTTATTCTAAGTGCCAAATTCTTCCTGTTCTTTGGAAGGTTGTTCTCAAGTTCAAGTGTCACTTAAGTCATTTCATAGGTCATCAAAGATCCAATAAGTTCTTCAATCGGAAAATAGTTCAAGTCCTTTGATTCTTATATTGTTGTTACTTTATAATCCTAATTTTTAGAAAGTGATCGTAAAACTTTCACAAGTTCAAGATTTGAAAAACTTTCACAAGTTCAAGATTTGAAAAACTTTTACCAAGAGCTTTTAGGCCATTGATGACATCTGTAAAATGGGTGTACATGTCTCCAATAGTCTCGCTTAAGACATAAAGCAAAAAGAAGTCCCTGAGTCAAGGACATGATTTCGTTGGGAGTTTGAGAGTTCATTGGAAGTCCAGACGTTCATCGAAAGTTCTATAGGAACCAGCCGAGAAGTCTAGGAGCTTGCCAAAGAAGCTCATCGGAAATCGCCAAGAAGATCGTCGTTAAGTCTAGGAGCTTGCCGAGAGTCCACTTGAACATTACGGAGAGATCGTCGGAAGTTCGTCGGAAGCTTACCAGAAGAAACTAGACTTACATACTTATTTAGCTTAGAATATGTCTTAGGAATCGCAGTTAGCACATAATTAAGTTTGGATTTGGGCCAACCCAATTAGGGGCCCATTGGGCCCATATAAGGACTATGTTGGGCCCAATGAAAGGCCCAAACAGTGACGTAAGAGATGGCACCGTCGTGGCATAGTCTTCAAGAATGTGTCGAGCAATGGTACCGCTAGTTTGAGTGGTGGCACCACCCCTAGCAGGGTGTCAGGTGGTGGTACCGCTAGTCTGGGTGGTGATACCGCCTAGTGGCCCAATACCAGGCGGTGGTACCGCCCAGTGCAGTGTTAGTGTCAGACTGACACTAGTGGTGGTATTGCCCAGCACAGGTGGTGGTATCGCCCAAACATAGGAAACCCAGGATAAGATGTTTTTAGGCTCCAAGTTTGAATCAACTTGAGACCTACAAATACCCCTCACATCCCTGGTTAAACTACATAAGTGCAAAGAATTTAAAGAGGAAAAAATGCTGTTAGAATCTATTGTGAGAATCCTCCTATTCTAGTCGAAGTGTTAGAATAGTTTGAGAGAGGAGTGAGTGCTTGCAAGGGTTATCTCCTGAACTCGATAAAAGGAGAAGAGGGGTGTAAGAAGGAGATTGATCTTCACCTATTAAAAGAAGATCGATAGTGGATGCCGGTGGCCTTGACGGAAGAGGAATTGGAGGAGTGAATGTAGGTCACGACGACCGAACCACTATAAATCGATTTGCATTTTTGTTTTGCTATTTATCTTAACTGCAAATTACCTTCCTTGCTTTACATCAACAACACTTCCATATGCTTTCAATTTAAAGATCTTTCCGAAATGGTTTTCATTGAAACCAGATTTTATCGTACAAAGGTTTTTTCAAATCGACGTAGTTTTTACTATTGCACTAATTTACCGCCCTCTCTTAGTGCCAACTATATTCCTAACAATTGGTATGAGAGCCTTGTATTTCTCATTTGGTTTAACACTCAAGAGAAATGACTCTTTTCGGCTTTCAAGAGGGTTACTCTCTCATTTGTCCTCCCTTGTTTAATGGGACAAACTACACATATTGGAAAACTCGAATGAGAGTTTTCTTGCTTTCATTGGATTTAAACTTATGGAATATCATTGAAAACGGATTTTAGTCTTCTACTCCAATGAAAGAATGGAATGATTTGGAGAAGAAACCTTTTTTCCTTAAATGCTAGAGCTATGAATGCTCTATTTTGTGCCTTAGACAAAACTGAGATTAATCAAGCTTTTACTTACGAAACGGTTTTTGACATTTGGCATACTTTTGCAATCACACATGAAAGCACTAGCAAAGTTAAATATTCAAATATCAACTTTTTGATGCATGATTTTGAGTTTTTTCGTATGGAACCAAGAGGGACAATTGAAACATGTACACCCATTTTACGGATATCATCAATAGTCTAAAAGGACTTGGTAAAAGCTTTTCGAATTTTGAACTCGTTAACAAGATTTTACGATCACTTTCTAAAAATTGAGATTCGAAAGTAACGACAATACAAGAATCAAAAGATTTGAATCATTTTTCGATTGAAGAACTAATTGGGTCTTTGATGACCTATGAATTGACGTGCAATATACGTGAAGAACTCAAGAACAACCTTCCAAAGAATAAGAAGGATTTAGGATTTAGAACGATTGAAGATCACTCGAGTATAAGTTCAAATGATGGTGAACTTGAACTCCTCATGAAATTTAAAAAAGCTCATGAAACAAAAGTTAAAGAATCAAAGTAAAAAGAACGCAACTACTTGCTATGAACGCAAGAAGAAGGAAGCACTATGGGACGAATCAAGCTCATCCAAAGACAAAGAGAAAATCAACAAAGGCGAGGTGGCAAACTATGCCTTAACGGCTTTTGATGACGAGATAAACGAAACCCTCTTAATTTATTTCGAAATTATATGATGCTTTTAATAAGTTATTTTTAATTTGGTTTAATTATTTTTTTGAAAATTACATGTTTAATAATATAATGAAAATGCTAAAAAATTAGGATCATACTTATCATTCTAGTAATTTTAAAAATGATTATGAAAATTGCATATTTTATGATAAATGAATAAAATGTTAAAATTAAATCTAGTAATTAATTTATTGTATGGTATAAACAATTATGTGTATTATGATGATTTTGCATTGCTTTTCGAATTTTGTTGGATGGCTTTCATATAAAAAATTTGAGCATACTTATATAAAATCAATCACTTAAAATGAAACATATAAAAAGGAAAAAAAATATTATCATTGAAATTAAAATAATGAATCTATTTATGATATAAATTTTGTGAACCATGAAATTGATTTTGATAAATCAATTTGTATCATTTTTATGAATATCTTAAAAGTGACTTTATTGATTTAACAAGTTGAATGATTTAAAGATAAATGATGATTTTTCTTTTGATTATAACTTGTGATATTTTTTATATAAATCATCATCTTGATTTCTCGATATTTGATATATGAGATTTATGTATAAATCAAGATCTTGTTTTTGAACTCCTATGTTTCTTCTTACCATTTTTCTAAAAAGAAGAGATTAATGAATCTATCTATATCCTTTTTATGAATCTCTTGAAAATGATTTTGATTTGACGATTTGAATTTGAATAGCTTAATCTTGATTTTTTTTAGATTTATAACTAGAGATTTCTTATGCATCAATCAAGATATTATATCATTTTTTCTCCTATGGTTCTTTTTGCCAATTGCTCAAGAGAAAATAGATGATGAAAATGTTGATTTATTGATGAATGTTTGGTACCAACAATCATGAAGTGATAAATGGTTAAAAATATTGATTTAATGTTTGGTATCATGAATGCTTTATTATCATGCATGGGAGTAATGATGAAGGTTTTGAACATAAATGTTTGTATCATGTTTGATGATTTTACATTTTGAAATTATGCATGATGAGTTGAAGTGATGTTGGTTTAAATGTATAAATCAACAATCTTTTTGTCAAATGAATCATGATTTTTGTTAATTCTTGAATTATAACTTGAGTTTTCTTTTTGAATCAAGATCGTTTCTTATTATGCTTTCTATTTACAAAAAGAAGAAACTTGTCAAAAATGAGATATGATCTTTTGATATTCATTTTTGTTGTTTACCTTTGTCATGATTTAGAAATTGATGTAAAGGGAAAAAAATTATAACATTGTATTCTTCCCTTCTTTTTAACAGACAAAGGGGGAGAAATACTGCTGGCTCCAACATTGCAAAGGAAGCAAATATTTGCTAGCTTACATATTGCAAGGAGAAGAACTTAATATCTTGTACATCATCAAAAATTTGCTACCTTACATGATGTAAAATTTGCTAGAATTGTTAGCTTGTGATCTAAAGAGAAGCAAAGAGTTGCTATCTTTAAAAAAGCAAAAGTATTATCTTGCCAATCTCAAGGGGCAAAACGTGCTAACTTGCATATCTAGCAAAATTTATGAACTTGCATATTTCAAGAAGCAAGAGTTGTTTTTTGAACATCTTAAAATTGCTAGCTTGCATGTTTTAAAATTTTATAAAATTTTGCTAGCTTGCACTTTGTAAAGGAAGCAAAAATGGCACTTCTCAAAAGATAAGAAAGAGCTTGCTATCTTGAACATCACTATCTTACCAAACTCAAGAAGCAAAACTTACAACTTGCACATTGCAATAGGAAGCAAGAATTGCTAGCTTACACACTTCAACAAGAAAACTATCTTGCATTTGCTTTCGAAATTTTTGCTAGCTTGTATGTTGTAAACTTGCTATCTTACTACCTTGCATATCTAAAACTTGATAGCTTACATGATATAGTACTTGCTAAATTTGCTAGCTTGCATAATAATTAAACTAAAGGTCATGATTATATTATGCAATGATTTGAACTTCTATGTCCAAATACTTGATAGTTGTAACTTCTCCTTTTTGTTGATGACAAAGGGGGAGAAGTAAGATCATGTTATATATGATGACATGTTGCAAATATTCATGATGAAATTTGCAATGACTTGAATTCAGTTTGAATTCAAGGTTCTATCAATATGACATATTAATAGGAGGAGTTAAGGTAAACTCCATCATCAATTAGTTGTCATTATAAAAAAGGGGGAGATTGTTAAATCTCATATTTTGATGATGAAACCAATTGATAGTATTTATGATTTGATTTGCATTTTTAGTGACGCAGGATGCTTCGATCAGGATGAGACAATTAAAGCAGGAAGAATCATGTTGGGCCAATGGAACATGTCAAAAGATTGGATGTCGAGATGGAGGATCGGTCGACGTATCGACAAAAGACTTCGGGCCATAGATTTGGGCATCGGGCCAAGAAGAGCAGATATTAAACCAAGGATATCGGAGTTGCAGAGTCAACTGGCCGCTTGGGTAATAGGCCGCAAGAGAGGACGATGCATTAAAGAATCGGACGAAGCGTCGATGCACCAATGACATGCCGGACAACATGATTCATGCTTAGTATTAATTATCTAGATCAAAGTGTGTTTTTACATGTGTAGGATTAACTACAATAGCAAGGCATAAATCAAAATGAAGTCCCAGAGTCAAAGATGCGATTTTATTGAGAGTTCGAGAGTTCGTCGGAAGTCCAAACGTTTGTCGAAAGTTTTGCAGGAACTAGCCGAGAAGTCTAGGAGCCTACCAAAGAAGCTTGTTGGAACTCGCCAAGAAGATCGTCGTGAAGTCTAGGAGCTTGCCGAGATTCTGCTGAAACATTGCTGAGAGATCATCGGAAGTTCGCCAGAAGAAACTAGACTTACGGACTTGTTTAGCTTAGAATATGTCATAGGAACCATAGTTAGCACGTAATTGAGTTTGGATTTGGGCCAACCCAATTAGGGGTCAATTGGGCCCATGTAAGGATTGTGTTAGGCCTAATGAAAGGCCCAAATTGTGACCCAAGAGATGACACCATCATGGCATAATCTTCGAGACTATGTCAAGCAGTGGTACCACCAGTCTGGGCAGTGGTACCGCTCCTAGCAGGGTGTCAGGCGGTGGTATCACCAGTTTGGGTGGTGGTACCGCTCAATGGCCCAGTGCCAAGCGGTGGTACCGCCCAATGCAGTATCAGTGTCAGACTAACACTGGCGGTGTTATCGCCAAGCACAGGCGGTGGTACCGCCCGAACCTAGGAAACCCAGGATAAGATATTTTTAGGCTCCAAGTTTGAATCAATATGACACTGATAAATACCCCTCATCCCTGGTTAAACTACATAAGCACAAAGAATTTAAAGAGGGAAAAACGTTGTTAGAATCTCTTGTAAGAATCCTCATCTTCTAGTCTAAATGTTAGAATAGTTTGAGAGTGGAGTGAGTGCTTATAAGGGTTGTCTCCTAAACCTGGTAAAAGGAGAAGAGGGGTATAAGAAGGAGGTTGATCTTCACCTATTAAAGGAAGATCGATAGTCGATGCCGGCGGCCTCGACGGAAGAGGAATCGGAGGAGTGGATGTAGTTCATGACGACCAAACCACTATAAATCGGTTTGCATTTCTATTTTGCTATTTATCTTAACTGCAAACTACCTTCCTTGCCTTATATCAACTATACTTCTGTATGCTTTCAATTTAAAGATCTTTTCGAAATGGTTTTCATCGAAACCAGATTTTATCATACGAAAGTTTTTCAAACCGACGTAGATTTTACCGCTATACTTATTCACCCACACACCACCCCCCCCCCCCCCCGTACTGACTCTATTCCTAATACTCAAGATGGCTTAGAAAAAATCTAGTTCATCCGAAGATAAAGAACAAACCGACAAAGGCGAGGTGGCAAACTACGCCTTAATGACTTTCGACTCTAGATCTAACTTTAGAATTCTGTTTAGAGAGGAGTGTGTGTGCTTGTAAGGGTTGTCTCCTAAACCTGGTAAAAGGAGAAGAGGGGTGTAAGAAGGAGGTTGATCTTTGCCTATTAAAGGAAGATCGATAGTGAATGCAGGTGGCCTCGACGGAAGAGAAATCGGAGGAATGGATGTAGGTCACGACGACCGAACCACTATAAATCGGTTTGCATTTCTGTTTTGCCATTTATCTTAATTACAAACTACCTTCCTTGCTTTACATCAACTACACTTCCGTATGCTTTCAATTTAAAGATCTTTCTAAAATGATTTTCGTAGAAATCAGATTTTATCGTACGTAGCTAATTTTAAAAATGATAATGATAATTGCATGTTTTATGAAAATATAACAAAATATTATATTTAAATCTACTGATTAATCCTATGTATATTTTTTTAAAAAAATAATATGTATCTAAATTAATGATTTTCGATTTTGATTGAAAATGCTTTATGAAATCATGTTTGATGATATCATGCTTAATGAGTTTATAGTTTGAAATTGTGCTTGTTATACCTTGAAAACTTGAAACCATGTTTTGATGTCATGCCCAAAGTAGTGATGCATAATGATCATGCTTAATAAGTTTATATTTCAAAATTATGCATGATGATTTTTATGATAAATGGCTTATTGATATTTGTCGCAATGAAAATTGCTTTTTCGATTTTAAACTATTGAATCTCGGATTTTGATGATAAAAGCAATTGGTAAATTATGTGATCAAATCTATAGGTTGAGAAAAGTGTGCAGGATTAACTATAATAGCAGTAAGATAAAGTAAATACTGTGCTAGAGTCAAGATCGAGACTTCGTTGGGAGTTTGAGAGTTCGTCGGAAGATCAGACGTTCGTCAGAAGTTCCATCGGAACTAACCAAGAAGATTGTTGTAAAGTCTAGGAGCTTGCTGGGAGTCCGCCAGAACATTGTTGAGAGATCGTCGAAAGTTCACCAGAAGATCGTCGGAAGCTCGCCGGAAGAACAATTGACGTACTGGAACAAGAATGCATTGTTAAATGTCATAAATATTGTAGTTAGAACTTAAGTTGAGTTAAGATTGAAAGGTAATCCCACTAACTTAGCTAGGAGTCAATTGAGCCCTTAATAGGGCTGAATTGGGCCTGACTGAATAGCCCATTCAGCACCTGAAACCACGATCGACGATGGCACTGCCTAGTGACCCAGTCTCCCAGGTGGTCTGGGCAGTGATACCACCAATAGTTAATGCTGCTAGCGGTGGTACCGCCCCTATTAGGTAGTGGTACCGCGAGAGCTCGATCTCCGAGCTATCAGGCGATCATACCGCCTAGACTAAGCGGTGGTACCACCCAATGTCAGTCTGTAGGTGGTAGTACCGCCCAATAATGGCGTTGGTACCATCAGTACCCCAAAATTCAGGGATGTGACACTTTTTGGTTCCAATTTAGAAGCCATTGGAGCCTATAAATACCCCACCCTTTTTCTTGAATTCTTAGGATGTTAAAGTATTATAAAAGTGAGAAGAGTCCTCCCCTCCCTCTCTTAGCTTTGTAACCATCCAAGAAAGAGGAGTGAGGCTTATAAGGGTTATATCCTAAACCTAGTAAAAGGAGAAAGAGCTGTAAAAGGTGGTTGGTCTTCACCTATTGAAGGAGGACTATGAGTCGACGCTGGTGACCTCGACGGAGGAGGAATCAGAAATGGATATAGGTCATAATGACTAAACCACTCTAAATTCTGGTTTGTATTTCTATTTGAGCAATTTACATTACTACAATCTTCGTTAACTTTCTCTTTACACTCTTACGAACACCTTCAAGTTTAATATCTTTCCGAAATGGACTTAATCGAAACGAATATTTTTCGAAATCAATGATTTTTCCACTGCACTAATTTACCCCCCTCCCCCTCTTAGTGCCGCTCTTGATCCTAACAATTGGTATCAGAGCAAGGTCACTCTCATTTGGTTTGAAACTCAAGAGAGATGGCATTTGTTGGCAACCAAGAGAGTCATTCAATCACATGTCCACCCATATTCAATAGGATAGATTACGCATATTAGAAGACTAGGATAAAGATTTTTTTTAATTTCAATGAATTTTGAGTTATGAAATCTTATAGAAAATGACTTTCAAAAGTCTTCTCTTCCAATGAGCGATTGGAATGAGTTGGAGAAGAAGACTTTCACTTTAAATGCCAAGGCTATGAATGCCTTGTTTTGTGCTTTGGATAAAATCGAGTTCAATCAAGTATCTATTTGTGAAACAACTTTTGATATTTGGCACACACTCGAAGTTACTCACGAAGGTACTAATAGAGTAAAGGAGTCAAAAATTAATCTTTTAGTCCATACTTATGAGTTGTTTCGGATGAAACTGAGTGAGACCAGTGGAGACATGTACACCCGATTTACGGATGTCGTCAGTGGTCTAAAATGACTTGGTAAAAGTTTTTTTAATTTTGAACTTATTAATAAAATCTTGAGATCCCTTCCAAAGAGTTGGGACCCTAAAGTAACAGTCATTCAAGAGGCCAAGGATATAAATAACTTTCCTCTCGAAGAACTTATCAGGTCACTAATGACCTATGAGATTACTTGCAATGCTCATGAAGAGCTTAAGAATAACTTTCCAAAGAACAGGAAGGATATGGTACTAAGAACTCAAGAAGATCACTTGAAAGAAAATTCAAGTGATGAGGACTATGATGATGACTTGGTACTCTTGACAAGAAAGTTTGGAAAAACCTTAAAAAGGAACAAATTTAAAAATGACTCTAAAAATAAATTTGAACCTAAGAAAGAACAAGTTATATGCTACGAATGCAAGAAGCCGGGACATTTCAAAAGCGAATGTCCCCAAGCAAAGAAGAAGTAACCAAAGAAGAAGAAGGCTTTTAAAGCAACTTGAGACGATTTAAGTGCATCCGAAGAAGAGGAGCCAACCAACACCAAGCAAGTTGCTCACTATGCACTAATGGCAATTGGAGATGAGATACGCAGTTCATTAGATGCAAATTTACGTTTCGATGAGCTTTTAAGTGCTTTTCATGATTTATTTGATGATGACTCCACCTCAACACCTCCTGCATGTCTTACTGCTATCGTAGTTAATCCTACACACTTATCTCAACATATGAATTAGATAACCAAATGACAATTGACTTCATCATCAAAATCCGAGATTCAACAATCTCCCCCTTTTTTATGATGACAATCAATTGATGTCGGAGTTAACCTTAACTCCCCCTCTATCTATATGCCATACTTGAGATAAGTCATTCTTGAATCCAAAGCCTTTGAATTCAAGAGATATATTGATAAGTTAAGTTCATTTAATCTTATCAATAAACCCATCATGATTCCTTTCATGATGTTTCTCTCTGAAAATGATGTCAAGGCATGACAACCATTTTCAAGTTTCATATTTCAACTGTGAAAGATAGTAATCATAACAATTCATCATATGATAAGATATCAACATTATAAAATTACGATGCAAGCTCTTGATATCTTAACATAATACAAATATTTCAAATGTAAGCTCTATGTATAGCAATTCATTCTATCATAACAATTCATCATATAGCAAGATATCAATTTATAAAATTACGATGCAAGCTCTTGATATCTTAACATAATGCAAATATTTCAAATGTAAGCTCTATGTATAGCAATTCATCATATGGCAAGATATCTATTTGTAAAATTACGATGCAAGCTCTTGATATCTTAACATAATACAAATATTTCAAATGTAAGCTCTATATATAGCAATTCATTCTATCATAGCAATTCATCATATGACAAGATATCAATTTGTAAAATTATGATGTAAGCTTTTGATATATTATCATAATGCAAATATGACAATCATAGCAATTATAGCAATTCTATCATCAATTTATCACATATTTCTCTGATATCTTAACATAATGCAAATATGACAATTATAACAATTATAGCAATTCTATCTATCATCAATTTACCATATATTTCTCCCCCTTTATCATCAACAAAAAGGAGAACGATTTAAGCATATTTCAAGCATAAGTGCGGCAATGATTCATGTAATAGAAAGGTTCATGTCATTTTTCAATAATAAGTGATAGGACACCAATTATATAAACATTTCAAGGAAACATGACATGGAGATAGCATTCATTACATCTTCCTTTTTATTTGTCATTATCTATTTGCATGAAAGAGGAAAGCCATTGTGAGCTTACTTAAATGAAGTTAAACAAAATGATAAGAGATTAAATCATGCTTTATTTTTACACGGATCAAGATATGTATGTGAATTAAATCCATGCAAGTGTTCATCTCAAAAGAAAATCTTCCTTCATCAAGAAGGAATTCATATGAAAGAATCATTTCATCAAATCCCTTTCTCAATTAAAAATTCAAAATAAATCTATAAGAGATGCATTTTCATATGTCAAAAATTATAGAGCATTGATATGAAATAAACTTGATACATTGATATAAAATCATTTAGGCTCTTGAAAGCTCCATTAAGTCCGAAAGATAAATACAAAATCATGTATTCAGATAGTATTGTTAGGATCAAGAAAGTCCAAAAATAAAATTCATATATTCGGACAAGGTTTTGCTATAGATTTTCAAACACAATCATGAAGATAAAATATGCTTATCATCATGGAAATTTTACATCCAAAACACATAATTTCCAATGTGTTATTAAATTATGTAATCATGTAAAATTCTCTTCATAGCAATTAAGTGATTGATCATTGAATCAAGAAAGTCTGAAAAATAAATTAATAAGTTCATGCATTCAGACAAAATTTTGTAGTACTCAAGGATTAAGAATCCGATGTATGAATGAACCTTCTCAAATCACAATGAGAGTATAACATGCTCATTATGGAAACCAAGGCACAAGATTTTCAACTTATAAAGTAAGCATGTTATTGAAGCATTCAATTATGTCAAATTTGTGTAAAATTCTCAATGTGGAATTTAAGTGATAAAGGAAAATCCAAAAATGAGTAGCATAAAGAGATTCAAAGAAAATCCAAAAACGGTGTTCAATTAATATTTCTAACTCTGTATATGCTCACCAAATAATACATCAAGTAGAACATATCAAGGATTACCAATCATCAAGGCAAGGGGCATTGTGATCAAGGTGAGTAGTATAAAGAGTTTACAACAACATAATGTTACAACAAGACAAGAAGAAATTGTGTCCACATATACATGTTCATTAAGTGGTGGAAATTTAAAATACCTAAATAAAGAGTCAAATTATTGATGAATTTGTTGTAGCTCGGATAGAATTTGATCTTGGCAATGTTCGAGCCGATCTTGTCTTTGTTCAAAGCGATCCATCCAAATCCTTATGTCTTCGATAGATGATGAAGAAGCTTACTCAATTGGATGTGATTCCTCAAAGGGACCGGTTGAAGAAGATTGGTTACCTCTAAAGATTGATGTTTCTAGTTCTGGTTCAAGTTGAGGGGAATCGGTTCTTCTAGGTATTCTAACCCACATACCATTTCTAAATATACATCTCATTCGATGAAATAGATTTTTATTTATGATGCTAAATCTATCTACCTTTATAACCTCTTCGTCGGGTGGTATTGCAATATTGTAGGCATTAAGTATTCTAGTAATTATGCCACCATATGGAAGCATCATGTCTTTCTTAGATATTTCTTTCATATTTTGTTGGATAAGGTAACCAAAACAGTTGTTAAATCCTTTCATGATCCAGTACATGGTTCCTAGTTCCATTTGACTTACTTCATCATGATGGTATTGTTTAGGGAGAATGATACTAATTAAAATGTGATAAAGTATTTTGGTATTTAATGGTAATAGATGTTCATAGCTTTTAGGAAGTACCATTAAGTTGAGATTACCGAAAATTATTCTTAAGGCATCAACATACGTGGTCCCAACTGTTTCATCATCCCATTGTCCTATAAAATAACAATCTCTATCTTTTATTAGGATGGCTATTATGTCGCAAAGGGATCCCGTAATAGATATGTGATGTCCTAGAAGATAGGAAGACACCCTTTCTTCTTCATTTATATGTAGATTGTTGTAAAACAACATAAACATGCTTTCCCTTATGAACATTTCTAAATTCTATGTAAGCAAATTTTTGGGCATGTAGATTTGAATCAAAAAGTGTGGAATCAAAGTTTTCTTCTAATCTCCTCTTCCTTTTGTCCCTAGAGTATCTTCTAGAACCCATAAATACTTCTATTTAGGAAGATAAATAATGAGCAAGAGTGAATGATACAAAATAGAAATCGAAAGACCTCTTAGAGAATACCTTAGCTGAGATCTTCAAGAGGATGAAGGATTGATTCTAAATCTTGCAGGACATAGGCAGTTTTGGGCAGCTAAAGGGGAGGAATGGAATTGGAGGAGAGTTTAGAGCTGCAAGGAGGAGAAGAAAATGAGTTGGGGTGGGTTTTACCATCGGCCCTAGCTCGGGTTTAAAAGGGGCAAGTTACGGGCGGTGGCACCGTTGCCTAGGCGGTGTAACCGCCTGCCACCCATGATAGTTGGCGGTTCTACCGCCAGTTGGGCGGTGCCACCGCCTACAGGCAGTGAGCACTGCTTTCAGTGGTGGCCAGCGGTTGCACCACCCAAGCAGCGGTGCCATCGCCTATAGGTAGTGAGCACTACTTTCAGGGGTGTGTGGGCTGATGTAGGTGTTTTCAATTTAAAGAGAGTGTTTGTTTGTGAAGCACACAACCCTAATTACATAATCATATAAAAATTCACATCATAAGATGAGAAAATTTATGCGTTCATGATCAATCTTGTGAAATGCATACTCTACTCAAATGTCATATAGAGCTTATATGTCTTTAATATATTCATGACTTACATCATACAAAATTTGTATGCAGACTTAGTTTACAAGACGTAAGTTCATGATCTTATGAGATATAGTTGGATCCGAAAAAATTGAGGAAGGAATGTATCCGATGAATTTGGAAAATCCGAAGGATGTGTAAAGGGGAATTCATGCATAAGAGTTTATAGATTTTAAAATTTGAGGGATTAACTTAAGTGTTTATCATGCAAGATTGCATCAATAACATATGGTATAGTAGTATTATTTTGTAATTGATTCTATTTATCCTCTTTTTATCATTTTAGCTAGAGAGTATTATGAGTCATTTTAGATCTCTAGTCAAAAACCTTGAGCACCCAAAAAGCAAGATATCATCTCTTACTTCTAGCTTGTGATGGTATACATTTCTAAAAAAGATGATTTTTAGATACCCATTTAATCTTGGGTGCCTCAAAAATCGATCTAAATTGTTTGTCATGTTGCATGGAGTTCTTTATGGTTCCTTTTAGAACCCAAATCAATTTATTAGGACTAATCTTCCTGAATGGACAATGATAAGTTCTATGTCCATGTTTGCAACAAAAGTTGCACTTGTTTTGGTCCGAAACATACAAGATAGGATCTTTAATGAAGGTAGTTGAATTTTGATGAGAACTTCTCACAAATCCAATTCCACTTCGTTTAAAAACATGACCCTTATTTGTAAGGATCATATTCAAAGACTTGCTACCAACCTCGAATTTCTTCAATGTGTCTTTAAGTAGCAAGTTCTCCTTTTGGAGAGTTTCTAGATTATGACATTTCATACATAGAGCTAAACTATCAATTTCAAATCATGATAAAGTTAAAGTATCAATTTTTTTCAATATGTTTGTGCATCATAATAGTTTCAAATTAAAACAAGCACAATTTTAAAACCTTACATTTCATTCTTACTTTATGCATGATACCAAAAATAAATCATCACTATGAGCATATCATATATGATACTCAAGTATTCATGATACATCATTTTAGTAACAAATCATAGTATTGCATGCATCATTCCAAATCATAAATAATTCAAATCATGATGGTATCAAAATGTCAAATTACATTACATCCTACCATGCATAATCATAACTTCTCATTTGTATGCATCAACATAAATTCATGAGCATTTCATGCATAATTTCATATCATCATATGAAGAATATCAAGAAATATTAATTGAGTGATGAGATAAACTTCATGAATACAAGGAATTATAAAAATCATATCATGAAAGATAAAATATCAAAGATCGTGAAGGATTAAGCCATGAATACTAAATGACATGATTTATCTTGATAAATCTCCCTTTTAGTAAATAACAAAAAAGAAACATGGAAGTTCAAAAACAAGATCTTGATCTATAGAAAAATTTCAAGTATCAATATCGAGAATTCAAGATCATGATATCGATAAAGATATTCCTATGGCAAAAGGTGTCATGAGAGAACACATAAAGGATTTCGATTCATGTATAATATTTCTCAATTCAATATAAATCAAAAATATTATAATTCTGAAAAATCATGATTCATTTAGATAGTAGATAGCAAAAAGAAACATTGAGGATAAAAGATCTCGATTCATATAGGGTAAATCTCAAGTTATAAATATTGAGAAATCAAGATAAACATCATGGTTAGATGAAACTCATCTAAATTCAAATCAACAAATCATCAAAATCACTTTCAAAAGATTCAAAATGGCATAAATAACTTTATCACTCTCTTAGCGAAAAATTGATAGGAAAGAGAAAAATAAATTTTCAAGAAAAATACTTTTATCTCTTTAATTATTTCAATTCATGTGATTTATTTCATAGAAGCATGTCTTTTTCATTTATGTCAATCATGCATCAACGTTTAAAACCAGAAAAGGACTTTCATTGTGGCAAAGATCGATAATCCATAAATCATAAAAATTATCATGCATAATTTCAAAAACTCATTAAGCATGATATCAAACCCCTTTGCATTTTCATTAAAACATGAAGCATGGTTTCATTGGACATAAAGCATTTTCAATCAAAATTGGAAATTATCAAGATACATATTATCTCTTTTATAAAACATACATAGAATTTAATAATTAGATTTAAATCTAACATTTTATTGTATTTATCATAAAGCATGCAATTATCATTATCATTTTTAAAATTACTAGCATGATCCCAATTTTTTAATATTTTCATTACATCATTAAACATATAATTTTCAAGAAAAAAATATATATAACTAAATTAAAAATAACTTATGAAAAGCATCATGTAATTTCGAAATAAATTAAGGGGATTTTGGTTACCTCGTCGTCGAAAGCTATTAAGGCATAGTTTGCCACCTTGCCTTTGTTGGTTTTGTTTTTCATCTTTAGATGAACTTGATCCGTCCCAAGCCACTTTGAGTATTTTCTTTCTTTTAAGTTTATTTTTATTCTTTAATTCTTTTTTTAAGAATTTCTTAAGCTTTAATTATAAGAGTTCAAAGTCATCATCACTTGAGCTTTCGCTCGAGTGGTCTCATTTGTTTTAAGTGTCAAATCCTTCCTGTTCTTTAGAAGGTGGTTTTCATGTTCGTCAAGTGCATCATGAGTCATTTCATAGGTCATCAAGGACCCGATAAGTTCTTCAAGTGAAAATTTATTTAAATCCTTTATCTTTTGTATTGTTGTTACTTTTGATTCCCAATTTTTAGAAAGAGATCTTAAGATCTTGTTAACGAGTTCAAAATTAGAAAAGCATTTGGCAAGAGCTTTTAAACCATTGACGACATCCGTAAAATAGGTGTATATGCCAACAACGGTTTCGCTTGACTTCATTCAAAAAAGTTTAAAATCATACATTAAAAGATTGACTTTAGACTATTTAAAATTGGTAGCAAATCTTTAAACATGATTCACGCCAATAAAAGTTATGTTCATAGAAAGGAAAGAATTGACTTTGTGAGTAACACTCAATAAATCCTAACTATCTTCGTTAAAGGACCTACATTATATGTTTCCCATGAAAATAGATATAATTTTTATGGTATATATAAATATTATGTCTATAGATGTTAATTTAAAATATATGATTCAAATAAATTAGTTTGGTTCCTAAAGGAACCATAAATGACCTTATGTCAAAAAACAAGATAGGTAGATCTAAACATGAGAGATACAAAATAAAATGGGTACCTATAGCAAAACCACCTTTCTTGTAGACAACTCTACAATTGAAAGCTAGGAGCAAAAATAAATTTTGATAGTGGATGCTCAAGGCTTATGATTGAAGATCCAACACACTTCACAAAGTTCACTAGCCAAAACAAAATAATTTTGATTGAACATGTTTTATATTTAATGAAGTCATGCTTAATAATTTAATTATGCATGATGGTTTGAAGTAATGATGATTTTTATGTTTTATGGTTTATTGATCTTGATGATTTTTATAATGAAATTTATTTATTTAATTTTAAATGATGATTCATGTTTTTATCTAGCATTAAAGATAAAGGCATGCTTGTGTGAAATAAATCACATAAATTGAAACACATAAAAAGGGAATGTATTTTTCTTGAATATTTCTCTATCTCGATCTTATCAATTTTTTAATAAGAGATTGATAAATCTATTTATATCATTTTGAATCTCTTAAAAGTGATTTTTATGATTTCACGATTTGAATTTGAATGAGTTTTATCTATATCATTATCTCGGAATCATAATATATATATATATATATATATATATATATATATATATATATATATATATATATATATATATATATATATATATATATATATATATATATATATGTATGTATGTATGTATAAGTGTTTATGATTTGATATGCGTTTTCAATGATGTGGGATGCTTCGATAGGATGAGACAATTAAAGTAGGAAGAATCATATTGGGCCGGAGGAAAACATGTCAGAAGATTGGACGTCAAGCTGGAGGATCGGTCGACGTATTGACAGAAGGCTTTGGGCCATGGATTCAGGCATCGGGCCAAGAAGAGTAGATATTGCGCTAAGGATATCGGAGTTGCGGAGTCAATTGGTCGATTAGACAATAGGCCACAAGAGAGGACGATGTGCCGAAGAATCGAACGAAGTGTCGATGGACCAATGACATGCCAGACAACATGATTTATGCTTAGTATCAATTGTCTAGATTGAAGTGTATTTTTATATATGCAGGATTAACTATGATAGCAAGACATAAAGCAAAATAAAATCCGGAGTCAAGAACGGGATTTTGTTGGGAGTTCGAGAGTTCGTCGGAAGTCCAGACGTTCGTCGGAAGTTCTGTAGGAACTAGTTGAGAAGTCTCAGAGCTTGCTAGAAAAACTCGTCAGAACTTGCCAAGAAGATCATCATGAAGTCCAGGAGCTTACCGGGAGTCCGCTGGAACATTGTTGAGAGATCGTCGGAAGATCGCTGGAAGAAACTAGACTTACGGACTTATTTAGCTTAGTAAATGTCTTAGATTTCGTAGTTAGTGCGTAATGAGGATTGGAATTGGGCCAACCCAATTGTGGGCTAGTTGGGCCCATATAAGGATTGTGTCGGGCCCAATAAAAGGCCCAAATAGTGACCCAAGAAGTAGCATCATCGTGGCACAGTCTTCGAGACTATGTCAGGCGGTGATACCGCCCAGTATAGTGTTAGTGTCAGACTGACACTGGCGGTGGTACCACCCATACCTAGAAAACCCGGGATGAGATGTTTTTAGGCTCTAAGTTTGAATCAACTTGAAGCCTATAATTACCCCTCTCATCCTTGGTTAAGATACACAAGACTTGAGAGTAAAAATAGAAAAAAACACTATTGCAATCTTGTGTGAACTCCTCTCAAAAGTTCTAAGTATTAGAATAGTTTGAAAGAGGAGTAAGTAGGGGTGTAAGGGTTATCTCCTAAACCCGATAAAAGGAGAATCGAGTTGTAAAAGGTGGTTGGTCTTCGCCTATTGAAAGAAGACCGATAGTGGATGCCGGTGGTCTCGATGAAAGAGGAATCAGTGGAGTAGATGTAGGTCACAACAACCAAACCACTATAAAAATCTGGTTTGCCTTTACTTTGATCAATTTACTTTAAACTGCAAAATGCCTTCTCATTACTTACTACGCTCTTCCGTACGCTTTCGATCTAAGTATATTTCTGGAATCGGTTTTCAACGTATGAAAAGGTTTTTCGAATCAACATGTTTACCACTACACTAATTCACCCCCCCTCCCCAGTGCGGACTCTTTTCCTAACAATTGGTATCAGAGCCTCGTATTTCTCATTTGGTTTAACACCTAAGAGAAATAGCTCATTTCGGCTTTCAAGAGGGTCACTCTCTCATTCATCCTCTCTTGTTCAATGGGATGAACTACACATATTGGAAAACTCGAATGAGAGTTTTCTTGCTTTCGTTGGATTTAAACTTATAAAATATCATTGAAAACGGATTTCAAAAGTCTTCTACTCCAATGAAAGAATGGAATGATTTGGAGAAGAAAACTTTTTTCTTAAATACTAGAGCTATGAATGCTCTATTTTGCACCTTAGATAAAAACGAATTTAATCGGGTTTCTATTTGCGAAATGACTTTCGATATATGACACACTCTTGAAATCACACACGAAGGCACAAGTAGGGTTACAGATTCTAAAGTTAATATGTTAATGCATAATTTTGAGTTATTTTGAATAGAACCAAGCGAAACCATTATTGACATGTATACCTGTTTTATGGATGTCGTCAATGGTTTAAAAACACTAGGTAAAAATTTTTCGGATTTTAAACTTGTAAACAAAATTTTACATTCTCTTAATAAGAGTTGGGATCCGAAAGTAACTGCAATACAAGAGGCAAAATACCTTAAGAATTTTGTACTCGAATAACTTTTTGGTTCATTGATCATATATGAAATGACATGCAATGTATGTAAGAACTTAAGAATCACCTTCCAAAGAATAGAAAGGATTTGGGACATAGAACAATTGAAGACCACTCGAGCATAAGCTCAAGTGATGGGGAACTTGAACTCCTGATGAAATTTAAAAGGTTTAAGAAACAACAATCAAAAAATAAAAATAAACTTAAAAGAACACAAATTAGGACGAAATGAGTGCATCCGAAGAAGAGGAGTAAACCGATGAAGACAAAGTGGCGAACCTTGCTTTAGTGACTCTCGTCAATGAGATAAACAACTCAAACGAAACTTCTTTAGTTTACTTTAAAATTACTTGATATTTTTCATGAGTTGTTTTTAATTTAGTTTAAGAAAATTATATAAATTTTTCTTAAAAATTGCATGTTTAATAATATAATGAAAATATAAAAAATTAGGATTCATGCTTATCCTTCTAGTAATGATCAAGAAAATTACATATTTTATGATAAAATAATAAAATATTAGATTTAAATCTAATGATAATCCTATGTATGTTTTTAAGAAGCATTAATGTGTATCATATTGATTTTCGTATTGTTTCTCGATTTTGATTAAAGATGCTCAATGATTAATGATATCATGCCCAAAGTAATGATGCATAATGATTATGCTTAATAAGTTTATATTTCAAAATTATGCTTAATGATTTTTGTGATTTATGGCATATCGGTTTGTACCATAATGAAAGTTATTTTTTCTGTTTTAAAAATGATGCATGTTTTGATTTAGCATAAATGAAAAAGACATGCTCATATTGACAATTGTATATTTAATGATGCATAATGATGTAATAAAATATTAAATATTTTAATACCATGATTGATGATTTTATGTATGAGATTTTAAAGTTATACATAATGATTTTTATGATTTATTGATCTTGATGATTTTTATGATAAATCTTGTACTTTCATTATAAAAGATGATATATATTTTGATTTGGCATAAAAAAGACAAAGGTATGCTTGTATGAAACAAACTAAAAAGAGGAAAGCTTTTTTCTTGAAAAATTTCTCTACTTTATCGACTTTTCAAAAAGAAGAGTCTAATGAACCTATTTTTATGAATCTCTTGGACCATGAAAATGATTTTGATGAGTTAAATTTGAATGACTTTTTATCCAAATCTTTCATATATTCTTGAGATTTATTAATCAAAATCTTATATCTCCTATTCTTCTTTTTGTCATTTACAAAACAGAAAAATTATCTAAATGAATCATGAATGTTCTTTTGGTATTCATGAATTGATTATAACTTGAAAGATTTATTATGAATCAAGATTTTTTATTAATCCTTCTCCTACGATTCTACTTGTTATCTTCTTAAGAGAGGATTTTCTAAATAAATCTTGATTTTTCTTGTGAGTTCTTGGATTTATTACTTGAGCTTTTTTTTCAAGATCTCTTCTTTATACACCTATGTTTTTTATTCTTGATATTTTATTTAAAAAAGAGATTTACTATATGAATCATGTCTTTTAGTATTCAAGTGATCTTATCTTTCATGACATGATTTCTTTGTATTTATGGCTTGTATGCCTTGAAATGATTTGGGATGATACATGCAACACTATGATTTTTTTTAATGATGTCAAAATCAATATTTATCATTTTCTGAAATGATACTCTAGAGTGATGATTTAGAATCATGCATGTAATGATGATTTTATATTTTATATATATGATGATTTGGTATTATGCATGCAATACTTCAACTTATTATAATGATGCATGCAATGATGAAATATTCAAAAATTTGTTTTGATATTCATGACTTGATTTTTCATCTTTATTATTTATCTTTGTTATGAATTAGAAATTGTTGTAAAGAGAAAAACAGATACAAAATTATATTCTTCCCTTCTTTTTGATAATGACAAAGGGAGAGCTAGCTTACACAAGTCAGAAGATGCAAAAACTTACTTGCTTACACATCTAAAGAAAAGCAAAAATTACAAACGTACATATCGCAAAAAGAAGCAAAACTTTTTAGATTGCTCAAAAGCAAAGAATACTATCTTGCATTTGTTTTTGAAAACTTGCTAGCTTGCATGCTCTTAAATGATATGAATTTGCTAACTTGCATGATAATTAAACTTGAGATTTATTATGCAACGATTTGAACTTATATCTCAAACACTTAGATAGTTGGAATTTTCAAACACTTAGATAGTTGGAGTTAAGGTTAACTTCATCATCAATTGGTTGCCATCAACAAAAAGGGGGAGATTGTTGAATCTTGGATTTTGATGATGAAACCAATTGATAAGTATTTATGATTTGATCTGTGTTTTTAGTGATGCAGGATGCTTCGATCAGGATGAGACAATTAAAGCAAGAAGAATCATGTTGGGACGGAGGAAAACATGTTAGAAGATTGGACGTCGAGCCGGAGGATTGGTCGATGTATCGATAGAAGGCTTCGAGCCATGGATTCGGACATTAAGCCAAGAAGAGAGGATATTGCGCTAAGGATATCGGAGTTACAAAGTCAATTGGCCGATTGGGCAATAGGCCACAAGAGAGGACGATGCACCAAAGAATCGGACGAAGCGTCGATGGAGCAATGACATACCGGATAACATGATTCATGCTTAGTATTAATTGTCTAGATTGAAGTGTGTTTTTACATGTGCAGGATTAACTATGATAGCAACACATAAAGCAAAATAAAGTCCTAGAGTCAAGAATGTGATTTCATTGGGAGTTCGAGAGTTCATCGGAAGTCCGGACGTTCGTCGGAAGTTTTGTAGGAACCAACCAAGAAGTCTTGGAGCTTGCCATAGAAGCTCATCGAAACTTGCCAAGAAGATCGTCATGAAGTCTAGGAGCTTGCCAGAGTCCGCTTAAACATTACCGAGAGATCATCGGAAGTTCGCCGGAAGATCACCGAAAGCTCGCCGGAAGAAACTAGACTTACGGACTTATTTAGCTTAGTAAATGTCTTAGATTTCGTAGTTAGCACGTAATTGGGATTGGACTTGGGCCAACCCAATTATGGGCCAATTAGGCCGATATAAGGACTATGTTGGGCCCAATAAAAGGCCCAAACAATGACCCAAGAAGTGGCACCATGATGGCATAGTCTTCGAGACTATGTCAGGCGATGGTACCGCTAGTCTGGTCAGTGGTACCACCCCTAGCAGGGTGCTAGGTGGTGGTACCGCTAGTCTGGGTGGTGGTACCACCCAATGGCCCAGTGCCAGGTGGTGGTACTGCCAGATTGAGTGGTGGTATCGTCAGACTAAGCGGTGGTATCGCCCAACACAGTGTTAGTGTCAGACTAACACTAGCGATGGTATCGCCCAACATAGGCGGTGGTACCACCGTACCCAAGAAACCCGAGATGAGATATTTTTAGGCTCCAAGTTTGAATCAAATTGAAGCCTATAATTACCCCTTTCATCCCTGGTTAAGATACACAAGATTTGAGAGTAAAAATAAAAATAAATGCTACTACAATCTTGTGTGAACTCCTCTCAAAAGTTCTAAGTGTTAGAATAGTTTGAGAGAGTAGTAAGTGGGGGGTGTAAGGGTTATCTCCTAAACCCGATAAAAGGAGAATCGAGTTGTAAAAGTTGGTTGGTCTTCACTTATTGAAGGAAGACCAATAGTAGATGCTGGTGGCCTCGACGGAAGAGGAATCGGTGGAGTGGATATAGGTCACGACGACTGAACTACTATAAAAATCTGGTTTGCCTTTACTTTGAGCAATTTACTTAAACGGTAAACTGCCTTCTCATTACTTACTACGCTCTTCCACACGCTTTCAATCTAAGCATATTTTCGGAATCGGTTTTCAACGTACGAAAAGGTTTTTCGAATCGACGTTTTTACCGCTACACTAATTCATCCCCCTTTCTTACTGTTGACTCTTTTCCTAACAATATATACATAGATATATATATATATATATATATATATATATATATATATACATATAATATATAAATATATATATATATATATGTATGTATGTATATATGTATATATATTATATATATATATATGTATGTATATGTATGTATGTATATATATATATACATACATACATATATATACATATATATACATATATACATACATATACATATATACATACATATATATATATACATACATATATATATATGTATGTATATATATATACATATGTATATATATATACATATATATACATATGTTAGATCTATTATCCTATTTTTGACACCTCATTTGCTTGTTAGTCTTCTTATAATAGTCTTTCCAGTAT
Organism: Musa acuminata AAA Group; assembly: GCF_036884655.1. Lineage (NCBI taxonomy): Eukaryota > Viridiplantae > Streptophyta > Magnoliopsida > Zingiberales > Musaceae > Musa > Musa acuminata. Next base: position 21,244,453 of record NC_088334.1, on the reverse strand, counting down.
AATGTCTTTGCCGTCCTTGTCTTTTTCTCTTAAAGAACGGACACAGTTATTTTTATGCCATTTGCAGAAAGTTAGAAGCAATGGTTGTACATAAACAAGCTTGTGCTTTTATACAAATTTGAATAATAGATTTCAGGCAGATTTGTCGCAGTCCTAATCCTTGTTAGTAATACAACAGTGTGTGGTGGTGTTATGCTTATCAGCTAGTCAAGCGGTTGACATGACTAGCTAACATGACATTGTTGTTAATGTTGAATCTCGTATTTTAACGATGAAACCAATTGATAAGTATTTATGATTTAATCTACGTTTTGAGTGACACAGGATGCTTCGATCAGGATGAGACAAATAAAGTAGGAAGAATCATGTTGTGCCAAAGGAAAATATGTTAGAAGATGGGACGTCGAGCCGGAGAATCGGTCGACGTATCGACAGAAGGCTTCGGGCCATGGATTCAGACATCGGGCCTAGAAGAGCAGATATTGCGCTAAGGATATCGAAGTTGCGGAGTCAACTAGCCGATTAGGCAATAGGCCGCAAGAGAGGATGATGCGCCAAAGAATCGGACGAAACGTCGAGAGACCAATGACATGCCGGACAACATGATTAATGCTTAGTATTAATTGTCTAGATCGAAGTATGTTTTTACATGTGCAGGATTAACTATGATAGCAAGGCATGAAGCAAAATGAAGTCCTGGAGTCAAAGACGCGATTTCGTTGGGAGTTCGAGAGTTCATCGGAAGTTCTGGCAGAACCAGCCGAGAAGTCTCGGAGCTTGCCGAGAGTCCACCGGAACATTGCTGAGAGATCGTCGAAAGTTCATCGGAAGATCGTCAGAAAAAACCAAGACATATGGACTTATTTAGCTTAGCAAATGTCTTAGGAATCGTAGTTAGCACATAATTGGGTTTGGATTTAGGTTGACCCAACTAGAGGCCAGCTAGACCCATGTAAGTACTATGTTGGGCCCAATGAGAGGCCCAAACAGTGACCCATGAGGTGGCATCGTCCTGGCACAGTCTCCGAGATTATGTCAGGCGGTGGTATTGCTAGTCTAGGCAGTTGTACCACCCTAACAGGGTGCCGGGCAGTAGTACCGCCAATCTGGGCGGTGGTACTACCCAGCACAGCCTCCCAAGCGATGGTACTACCTAGTGTCAGACTGACATTGGCGGTGGTACCGCCTATGCCCAGGAAACCCGAGATGAGATGTTTTTAGGCTCCAAGTTTGAATCAACTTGAAGCCTATAAATATCTCTCTCATCCCTAGTTCAAAGACACTAGCATAGAGGATTCAAAAGTGAGAAAACGTTGCTACAATCTCTTTAGCAATTCCCTCCTCCACTCTAAGTTTAGAATTCTATAAGAGAGGAGTGAGTGCTTGTAAGAGTTTTCTCCTAAACCCGTGAAAAGGAGAAGAGAGTGTAAAAGAGTAGTTGATCTTCGCCCATTGAAAGAAGATCAATAGTAGATGCCGATGGCCTCGACGTAAGAGGAATCGATGAAGTGGATGTAGGTCACGATGACTGAACCACTCTAAAATCTAGTTTGCATTTTATTCTTGATGTTTACCTTACTACAAACTGAATTCCTCCTTTACTACATTTCCATACAATTTTAAGTTAACATCTTTACGAAATCGGTTTTATCGCAATGAAGTTTTTGAAGACGTAATTTTTACCGCTGTACTAATTCACCCTCCCTCTTAGTGCCAACCCCGTTCCTAACAATTGGTATCAAAGCCTCATGATTTCTCATTTGGTTTAACACCCAAGAGAAATGGCTCTTTTCGGCTTCAAGAGGGTTACTCTTTCATTCGTCCTCCCTTTTTCAATGGGATGGACTAAACATATTGGAAAACTTGAATGAGAGTTTTCTTGCTTTCTTTAGATTTAAACTTATGCAACATTATTGAAAATAGTTTTTAAATATCTTCTTTTCCAATGAACCATTAGAATGATTTGGAGAAGAAGATATTTTCTTTAAATGTAAAGGCTATGAATGCCTTATTTTATGCCTTAGACAAAAATAAATTTAATCGAATTTCTATATGCGAAACAGCTTTTGAAATTTGGCATACTCTTGAAATCACACATAAAGGCACTAGCAAAATTAAAGATTTGAAAATCAACTTTCTGATATATGATTTTGAACTATTTTAAATAGAACCAAGAGAGATTATTGGAGACATATACACCCGTTTTACGGATGTCATCAATAGTCTAAAAGGACTTGGTAAAAGCTTTTCGAATTTTGAACTCGTTAACAAGATTTTAAGATCTCTTTCTAAAAATTAAAATTTGAAAGCAATAGCAATACAAGAATCAAAAGATTTAAACTATTTTCTAATTGAAGAACTAATTGGGTCTTTAATGACCTACGAAATGACTCATGTTGAATATGATGAACTTGAGAACCACCTTCCAAAGAACAAGAAGGATTTAGCACATTGAACAAAAGAGACCACTTGAGTATAAGCTCAAGTGATGGTGAACTTGAACTACTCATGAAATTTAAAAAGTTCATGAAACAAAATTTAAAGAAAAAAAAGAACGCAACTACTTGCTATGAATGCAAGAAGAAGAATACAAATTGGGATGAATCGAGCTCATCCAAAGATGAGGAGAAAATCAACAAAGGCAAGGTGACAAACTACTCCTTAACGGCTTTCGACGATAAGGTAATCATAATTCCTTTAATTTATTTCGAAATTACATGATGTCTATTCAAGAGTTACTTTTAATTAAGTTTAGAATAATTATTTTTCTTGAAAATTACATGTTTAAAAATAAAAATACAAAAATTATGATCATGCTAGTAATTTTGAAAATGATAATAAAAATTATATGTTTTATTTTAATGGAATAAAATGTTAGATTTAAATGTAATGATGATCCTATGAATGTTTTTTAAGAAGAAATAATGTGCATCTTGATGATTTTCGATTTTGATTGAAACCATGCTTAATGTCTTAATGAAAATATTAAGAAGTTTAATATCATGCTTAATGATGATGCATGGATTTTGTATTGAAAACTTAGCTTGAAAAGTTAGATTCACTTAAAAAGAAAAATATATATTTTATGATAAACAAATAAAATGATTCTGATTGAAAATATGAAATCATGTTTAATGAAATAATATAATTTGTGATCATGCTTAATAAATTTATATTTCAAAATTATGTATGATGATTTTTGCGATTGATGGATTATCGATTTTTACGGTAATGAAAGTGGCTTTTTTGGTTTTAAATGTTGATGCATGTTTTTATTTGGCATAAATGAAAAAGGCATGCTTCTATGAAATAAATCACATGAATTGAAACAACTAAAAAGAGAAAAGTATTTTTTGTAAAATTTTTTTTTTCTCTATCTTATTGACTTTGATGAATCTATTTGATCATTTTTTTATGAATCTCTGAAAAATGATTTTTATTTGACGATTTGAATTTGAATGAGTTTTTATTCAAATTATGATCTTGATCTCTTAGAATTACTTGTGATTTTTTTTATGAATCATTATCTTGATTTATCGATATTCGATACATGAGATTTTTCTATGAATCAAGATTTTTCATACTATGATTCTTCTTAGTATTCACTAAAAAGGATGTATTCAAATTAACCATGATATACCATTTGATATCTTGATAATTTATGACTTAAATTTTATTATGTAAAATTCCTTGTATTCATGAAATGTGTATTTCATCACCAAAATTCTCTTGATATTTTTCATGTGATAATATGAAATTATGCATGAAATACTTTTGATATTATTTTAATGTATACAAATGAAAAGTTGTGATCATGTACGGTAGGATGAAATTTGAAAAATTGATACCATCATGATGTGAAATATTTATGATTTGGAATGATGAAAGCAATACTTATACTTTTTATTATGATGATGTATGTGATATATTGCATATGATATGAATCATGATTAAAATTGCTTTGATTTGAATTCAAGATTATGTTAATTATGGCATTTTGAAATAAGAATGATTACTTACCTTTGTCATGATTTAGAAATTGATATAAAGGGAAAAAAAGATATAAAATTATATTCTTCCTTTCTTTTTGACAATGACAAAGGGGGAGAAATATTGCTAGCTCAAGATGCAAAACATGCTAACTTGCACTTTGCAGCGAAAGCAAAATTGCTAGCTCAAACATTGCAAAGGAAGCAAAAATTTACTAGCTTACGACTTACATATTTCAAGAAGCAAGAGTTGCTTTCTTGAACATTTCTAATTTGCTAGCTTGCATGATGTAGAACATGCAATCTTGAACATCACCAAGATTTGTTAGCTTACACTTTGCAAAAGAAGCAAAAATGGCACTTCTCAAAAGAGAAGAAAGAATGATCCTATTGTGTGAATTTTGCTAAGTTACACATTGCAAGAAAATGCAAAAATGATGCTATCTTGCACATTTCAACAACTTGCTAGAAAAGCAAATATGCCAACTTGCATATCTTTAAATTTTGCTAGCTTATATATTATAAACCTGCTATCTTACTACCTTGCATATCTACAACTTGATAGCTTGCATGATGTAGTACTTACTAAATTTTCAAACTTACAATTTGCATGATGATAAAACTTGATATTATATTTTTTATGCAATGATTTAAACTTATATTTCTAAATACATGAGAATTGAACTTCTTCTTTTTGTTGATGACAAAGGGGGAGAAGTACGATCATGTTATGGATGATAAAGTGTTACAAATATTCATGATGAAATTTGTAATGACTTAAATTCAGCTTGAATTCAAGGTTCTATCAATATGGCATATTGATAGGGAGAGTTTGGTTAAACACCGGGAGTTAAGGTTAACTCCATCATCAATTGATTATCATCATAAAAAAGGGGGAGATTGTTGAATCTCATATTTTAATGATGAAACCAATCGATAAGTGTTTATGATTTAATCTATATTTTGAGTGACACAGAATGCTTCGATCAGAATAAAACAATTAAAGCATGAAGAATTATGTTGTACTGAAGGAAAATATTTCAAAAGACTGGACATCGAGCCGGAGGATCGATCGATGTATCGATAGAAGGCTTCGGGCTATGGATTCGGGCATCGGACCAAGAAGAGCGGATATTGTACCAAGGATATCAGAGTTACGAAGTCAACTGGCTGATTGGGCAATAGGCCGCAAGAGAGGACGATATGGTGAAGAATCGAACGAAGCGTTGAGAGACCAATGACATACCAGACAACATGATTAATGCTTAGTATTAATTGTCTAGATCAAAGTATGTTTTTATATATGCAGGATTAACTACGATAGTAAGGCATGAAGCAAAATGAAGTCCCAAAGTCAAGGACATGATTTTATTGGGAGTTCGAGAGTTCATTGGAAGTTCTGGCGAAACCAACCGAGAAGTCTCAGAGCTTGCTAGAGAAGCTCATCGGAACTCATCAAGAAGATCGTCGTGAAGTCCAGGAGCTTGTCGGGAGTCCGTCGGACCATTGCTGAGAGATCGTCGAAAGCTCGCTAGAAGAAACCAAGACATAGGGACTTATTTAGCATAGCAAATGTATTAGGAATCGTAGTTAGCATGTAATTGGTTTGGATTTTGGCCAACCCAATTAGGGGCCAACTAGGCCCATGTAAGGACTGTGTTGGGCCCAATGAGAGGCCCAAACAATGATCTATGAGGTGGCACCATTGTGACACAGTCTCCGAGACTATGTCAGGCAATGGTATCGCTAGTCTGAGCGATTGTACCACCCCTAACAGGGTGCCAGGCGATGGTACCACCAGTCTGGGTGGTGGTACCGCCCAATATTAGACTAACACTAGTGGTGGTACCTGTTAAGAGCAAGAGCACTAAGAGGGAGGGGGGTGAATTAGTGCAGTGGAAAGCTTTCATCGGTTCAAAAAGACTTTGTACAAAAACTGTTTCAGAAAGATCTTTAACTTGAGAGCAAACGAAAGTATAGTTGATGTAAAGCAACGGAGGCAGTTTGCAAATAAGATAAAGAGCAAAATGTAAATGCAAACCGAGATTTATAGTATTTCGGTCAATCTTGACCTATATCCACTTTTGGCTTCCTCCTCTGACGAGATCACTAACGTCCACTAGAGGCTTTCCTTTAATAGGTGAAGGCCAACTACCCTTTTATAGCTTTACTCCTTTTGACGGGCTTAGGAGACAACCCTTACAGATTTCTAATCCTCTCTTGGAGGATCAAAACTTAAAAGAAAAGAGGGAGAAGAACTTCTAGCCTTTTACAATACTTTTAAGCTCTCAAATTCTCAGAATAAATACAAGCTTTCGGTGCCCTTTCATGCAGGAAAGGGTGGGGTTTATATAGGCCCCAACTAGTTTGAATTTGGAGCTCAAAAGTGTCATCTCCCAGATTTTCGGGGTCCTGGCGGTACTACCGTCATAACTGGGCGGTACTATCGCCTGACATTGCTTGGAGACCGGGCTCAAGCGGTACCACCACCTGATAGGGGCGGTACCACTGCTTGACTTCTGGTGCGTCAATCGCTTCTTCCAGCGAGCTTCCGGCGAACTTCCAACAAATATCCAACGAACCCTCGGTGATGCTTCGGTGGACTTTTGACAAACTCCTGGACTTACGATGATCCACTTGGTGAGTTCTGACGAGCTTCTTTAGCAAGCTCCTAGACTTCTCAGATTTGTTCCCGTAGAACCTCCGATGACCGTCCGGACTTTCGTCGAACTCTCGAACCCCCAACGTGATCATGGTCTTGACTCCGGTGTAACTCCTGCTGTCTGTCTTACTTCCATCATAGTTAATCCTGCATATGTAAAACAAACTTCGATCTAGACAATTAATACTAAGCATTAATCAAGTTGTCCGACATGTCATTGGTCCCTCGACGTTTCGTCCGATTCTTCGGCGCATCGTCCCCTCTTGCGGCTTATTGCCCAATCGGTCAGTTGACTCCGCAATTCCGATATCCTTGGTGCAATATCCACTCTTCTTGGCCTGAAGCCTTCTGTCGATACGTCGATTGATCTACCGACCCGACATCCAATCTTCTGATATGGTCTCCTCCGGCACAACTTGATTTTTCCTACTTTAATTGTCTTATTATGATCGAAGCATCCTGCATCACTCAAAATGCAGATTAAAATATCAACACAATTATCAATTGGTTTTATCATCAAAATACGAGATTCAATAGTACCGCCCAACATAGGCGGTGGTACCGCCCGTGCCCGAGAAACCCGCGATGAGATATTTTTAGGCTCCAAGTTTGAATCAACTTGAAGCCTATAAATATCCCTCTCATCCCTGGTTAAAAGACACAAGCACAAAGAATTCAAAAGTGAGAAAATGCTACTGCAATCTCTTTAGAAATTCCCTCCACTCTAAGTTTAGAATTCTGTAAGAGAGGAGTGAGTGCTTGTAAGGGTTATCTCCTAAACCCGTGAAAAAGAGAAAAGAGGTGTAAAAGGGTAGTTGATCTTCGTCCGTTGAAAAAAGATCAATAGTGGATACCGGTGGCCTCGACGGAAGAGGAATTGGTGAAGTGGATGTAGGTCATGATGACCGAACCACTCTAAAATCTGGTTTGCGTCTTATTCTTGCTATTTACCTTACTGCAAACTGAATTCCTTCATCACTACGTTTCCATATAATTTCAAGTTAACATCTTTATGAAATCAGTTTTATCGCAACGAAGTTTTTAAAGACATAATTTTTACCGCTGCACTAATTCAACCCCCCCTCTCAGTGCCGACCCCGTTCCTAACAGCTAACCGATCTTTGAATGTATTACGGACTCATATAGTGAGATCCACACTCAAGCCTAACAGCTTTGTTCTTCGTTCGTTTATTCTCTGAGAAAATTTCTTTTTAATTTATTGGGGGTCTGGTATTGCAATGCTCACTCAGTTTCACCATGTTTACGGAGTATTTTGATTTTATGGCAATGAATGAAAGGTTCAATAACGATGAAGCCTGGCTAATCTTGGCAATGGGAAACCCCATTTGAGCGACAAGGATGCATAGTGAACTAAATGATGCTGACACCGGCACCTTGGAGGAAGATGAAGAAGCTCTAAAGCATGAGATTAAGGTAGTCAAAGTTCATTTATGAGATTCTTTACTCGACTCTCTTTCTTGGGCAATCCTTGATCGAGAAATTCAGGTTTAGAATATCATATTTTAATTGAAAGGTTTAATATTAAAAATCCATCAATGATGAGTGTGACATTTTTGATAGTCTTCTTTCAATCTCTTTCACATGAATATTTTCTAATATTCTTTCTCTATTCATGTGCAGCTCAATTATTTGATTTTTTTTTCAATCATCCTAATTTAATATTTTCTAATATTCTCCTCCTATTCTTATTCACGTGAGACTCAATTATTTGGTGCTTTTTTTTTTCGATCATCCTAATTTTTTTCTTTGACTTAGCTTTGATATCATGTTAGAGATTCAATTATTGACTCTTATGCCATGTTAGAGATCCATTAAAGATGAATATGAGTCAAATTAATCAAGATCAACATATATCAAGCTAAGCATCAATTCAACCAAAAATCTCAAGTTATTCGGTTATGGGTCAAACTCAAATATATGTCATCCGACACTCTTGATGTTCATCAATGTAGGACTATTCTTTTAGTCTTCTTTCTAATCTCTTATCACACATAAATATTTTTTAATATTTAAGAATCTAGTTTCATTTTATCTATACAAACCTTTAGTAACTTTACAATAAGTCGGGGCGATATCCATGATTGAAGATCTTACTATAAAAGGGGCTATGAGTACATAGGTAGAGGTCGAGATGATGGTCAACTATGTCAGATTTACGATGACGACTTGTGCTAACAGTAATGGTGGTTTTGGCACAACCCAGCAGATTGATCAGAGATCAAGAGACCGATCATAGATGCGGCTATCACTGGAAGCAGCCATAAGGTTTAGGGTTTCATTTCTTTTACCGAGCAAACTTTAAGTAGTTATCAGGTCTTGATGGATCATTTCTTATAATAGTAAGTCGTCAGTGTCGGCACACTCGCCTCTGTGCAAGAACCTGTATGTATCATCAGTTCAAGCATGGAGAATAGAATAGCACTACCAAGAGCTGTATATTTCGTCAACAGATATAAAGGCCTTCTTAATATCCATTAAGTATCACATAAAAAGTCCCAAAATTTTATGAAAACTAAAAAATATATAGCAAATTTGATAATTAAGGTTTGGGAGATTTGAACTAATTGAGATTCATTGCAATATTTTTAATAAAATTATGGTGTTTTAGTGGACGACAAAAATGTTGGTAGTCTTCAAAACACTTTAAAGTCCATTTAAAAACATTGCTAATGTGAAAATCTTACTTTTATCATCATTTTTCTAATAAATAAAAATAAGCATTATAAAATTTTTCTATGCATATATACTTAAATTTAAGGTTAAGTGAAATGAAACGAGAATTTGTCAGCATTTATCTTGAAATACACCAAAATATTCTTAGTTCCAAATTCAAATATCATTTAACAACTCTCAAATAAATCATTTTATAAAATCTTAAGGTTGATAATTAAGGTCAGTGAGAATTTGTACTAATTAACACCAATTTAGAGTTTTCTTGAATAATGCTACAATATTTTTGATTCAGCAACTTAACATATTATTTCCTGGTTTGGTTGGTCAATCAAGGTAGATTTTCACGAGAATATAAAAAATTAAGAATGTCAATCATCAATTTATATAAAAAGTTTGAAAAGTCAAGACTCTCCTTACGCATTTTTGGAAATGGAAGATATAATATGGGAAAACCTCGTGAACTTCTCCTGAAATCACCCGACATATAAGATTTCTATGTTCCTTTCCATCTCAATTTATATGACTGAATGGTGCATTTCATCAAAGTACAATTGGCACACAAGAAAGAGTGCCTAATATGAGATCAACTTCATCATCATCACATCATATTTCACCAAGAAATAAAAGTAAAAGGGAAAAAGACCAGGAACCGGTCTCTTAGGGATTCAGTGGGAGAGGCGGCGATGATAGACTTGTGTACCATGTATTATATGGTTTCCGATCAGCCACATATGAGACGGCAAAGAGCCGCTGGTCTGGTGTGACGTCTCTTCTGTTGTCCTCCTCGTTTGGTATCTTTCACCCTTCAGTATCTATCTTTGATACCTTTTCTTTGGTCCCCTTTCATTATCATTATTATTATTATCTTATCTTTTAATCTTCACTGCTAGATGAGAGGATTCGCAGCAACCCCTCCTAATAAATAGTTTCGTAGGGCACTTTATGCCACACCCACCAAAGGTACCACTCATAGTCAGCACAAACGTTGCATGATTGGCTTTCTCCATTGGAGGTTCGGTTTTTGTGATGGATCTTGGAAGACGAGAAAGTAAGAAGTCGTTAGTGCATTCACGCGTCAGCATGCTGATGCGACCAAAATATGGGTGCCAGTGTTTGATGACGCAAATAACCCCCCTCCCCCAGCCAAGTTTATAAAATATCCTGAGTCCTTCTTTCTTTGATAAGTTAAGTTTTGGAACTTTTGATCATCCAATAAGAATATTTATCATGATTCAATGCAGATGTTCAGTTGGAATCATGTGTCTATCTTTTTACAATATTTAATAAAAAATATTTAAACAATAGATATTGACTGGGTCCAATAATTTCAAAATCTTAACCTTTTAGGAAAAATCCTATATATATCTTTTAAGATTATCCACAACTCTAACAAGATATTAGAATTGATCATAAGTTCAAACCCTATATATATTCTCATATTTATAAGCTTTAAGCTTTCAATTATACTAGTAAGTCAATCAAAATATTTTTTATATTTTAATTAAAATGTTTCATGTCATATGTTTGTGGTATCAAAATAGATCATGTATTTGAATTCTATATCTGTTTCTCAGTTTTTTCAAAATTTGTAAGTGTTTAATATTTATAAAAACTTATAAATATTAAATATTATGAATATATTCCACCTTTTCTACCAAATTGTAAGATCTTTTCATTCATAAGAAACTTCAGCTATTGGATCACGTAACACAATCTTGTAGGAGCCTAGAGTTTTCGACTTTGTGTAGCTTGCATATTCTATTTAAAAATATTTAATCTCTTAATAATATTTGTGTATCAAGATAGAGAGGGATGGGCTATGAGAATAGTCTAAGGATTAAGAAAGTCATATCTTATGTATTGGGTTTGACCAAAAATCTATAAATTTAAAGCTTTTGGATGGAATTGATGTTTGATCTAATATATGATAACCCTGATTAGTTTGATTCAAACTTATCATTATAAAATTTCTGACATTATATTAAAGCCATTGGATAAAGCTTCATATAGATGAGTAAAAAAAAATTAAAAAATTAAAAAGATTAAGTTAGTATGTCAAAAATTAAAAAAAAAATAAGTCAATGATTTAACTTAAGGAAGATGAGTCACAGTGTAACGAGTAGATACGAATGAGTGAGTGAATCGTGTCATAGCATTAAAAAAAAAAGATATGGACTAAATTTGAATTCTTAAGAGTAAGATGAAAGCAATAAGTAACATTAATTTACAAATTTAAGTTTCTGAATAGGATTGATATCTGATTTTATATATATTAACGCTGATGAAAGAGTTAGGCAATACAATAATCTGTTGTCGTTGGACCTGTCTGCCATTCCTTGTTGATCGCCACTGCATTTGGGTTTCTTGATTTGGTTAACGTAGAAATGTCGGCACGAAGATGCCATGTCGGAAAGGGACAACAAAATATTGGGTCATTTTTACGGCGGTCTCTTTCGACGAGAGGGGCGAGACCGAAGCACCACTGCTCTCTTTCATCCGCAAAGCCATCCGTTCCTGCCGGGGGGGTGGGGGTTGTGTCTTGCTTTGATTTCTTTCTCCTGCCCTCGTATTTTAAAGAAGAATCGGAGGAAAGACATGGAAAGACCGTGACCAGAGTTTGGCCTCGGTTTACATGGTTTTGGACGGTGGAGGACTCAGGAAGGCCACCGCCAGAGAGATGGAGAGGCAGAAGGTGGTTGTGGTGGTGGAGGAGGCCGACGCCGCCCGGACCGCCCTCCTGTGGGCCGTGCACAACTTCATTCGCGGCGGCGACTCCATCACCCTTCTCTACGTCTGCCCCTCCACGCGATCCAAGCGGAAGCAGAGGAACTATAGGCTCAAAGGATTCCAGTTGGCTCTCTTTTTCAAGGACCTCTGCAATGGTATAGCCGAGGTACAGGTGTCGTTGTCAACCAATCCAGCTTAACCGGGAATTCTATCTGTTTAGGAGCTTTAATCTTCTCTTGTTCTTGTTGTATGTCAAATTTCTCTGCAACTCCCTTTTCTGTACCTGCTAATTCTTTGCAGCGTCACCCCTGCCCAAACCCTAAAAAACTGACAGATAAGCTGCAGTAATCCTTGATTGATTTTATATCAGAGCCGCAATGCGGCAATCAGTAAGTGACTGAAAGAGGCCCATGTTTAAGAAAGGATATTGAAATTGGCTGATTTGGGGGATGATTACATGTTTTGCAGGCTAAGGTGGAGATCATAGTGACAGAGGGTGACCAAGGGGCGCTGGTCGTGTCGACTGTGACCAACGTTGGGGCTTCAACTCTTGTGGTAGGACTCCATGACAAGAGCTTTCTCTACAAGTAAGTTTCTGCCATTCTTCCTAAAGAGTTCAAACAACAGTTTTCCAGGTTATGTCTTTACAATCAGTCTTTGATTTTGTTCTCTTTAAAACGTCAGAATGTACTGCTACATTCTAGTGCTTGCTTTTTGGTTACTCAAATCATAGAATATGAGTTAAGCTTTAATGTGCAGTTCCATTGGATTCTTAAAAAGGTTTACTGAAATGATATCTAGAGGTTGCTTCTGATGTTGGTCTACATAACTTTAGACATCCAAAGTATTTCTTTCGGAACAGCTTATTGGGATAAATTTACAGGGCATCCATCATTTACAATGAAAAAGACTTTGCTATAGAAAAAAATTTCCTGAATAATTTGTTAGTGATCTCTGAATTCCAGGGCTCCCATTACAAATATTGGCACAAGAAGCCTAAATTGTCGGATTCTTGCTATTAAGCAGCACTCAACTACACAGTATGGCCTTCTCAACACAGACTTCTCTCAAGTTGAAACTACAAGGTTATGGTGAGTCAGTCATTGGGTCTCTTCTTCATTGATATAAAATTGAGAAAAAGAAACATGGTATAATAATGTCTATTTCTCTTTCTTTTTTTTCGATTGCAGCATATCAGAATCCAGAAACCTATTTCCTATCTTCCCTCTGTCTTTAAGAATGTTCTTTGGAAAGTCTAAGAGGAGAAAGTGCTAAGGTTATAATTTAGAGTGCAGGACTATGGGCATTCCCCATGTGACCACAAGCAAACCTTTGATATATATTTTTTTCTTTTCTTTGACTTGCAACGAAATACGCACACAAATAGAAAAAACAGTCAAAATTGTTGATCTGTGGGTTTCTCTTAACTATCAAACAGAGATTTAGCAATCAGCAGTACTCTTAACAATTCGGCCAAACTTTCTTTGATGATGCTTGCTGTTGCCATTATTTACGCAAGCTCCGTTCTCGTGTTGTTCCTTGTGCTGTTTGTTTTGTGCTGCATCAGTGGTGGCATGATTACTGACTGCATCAGACAATCCCTGGGTGATAATAGGTGCAAGGAAAAGATTGGTTTGATTCTGTGGCTGTGTTCTCTTTTGCAAGATGTTACAGTTGTCTGCGTGGTTTGTGATCATCGTACTAATTACTGCTTGTATATTGATCTTTTGAGGTGTCCACTTTGAGTAAAAGAGAACTACTGGTGGTTTTGATTAAACAAAGCCCGTGACAGAGTAGCATCCGTGGAGAGAACATCAAAACCATAGTGCTTGCTTGATCTGGATTGCTTATGATCTATAAGAGCGCAATGCTTATGTAAATGTTCAGGGTAATATACTGTGCTATGAATAATTGTCTGTTGATAATAACTTGAAAATGGAACGGACTAAATATGTGTGAAAATAAATACAAAGCTAATCAAGTTTGTGTGGATCTCAAAGATATCACCCGCTTAATGAAAATTTGTGTGCCTCTGAAAGATAAATTCATTTGGTTAATCAACTGCATTTTGGTGTAGAAGTTCTTCATTTTCATGTAGTTTGAAATTTGATTGAAATTTAATTGCTTTTACTTTTATATCTTCTTTTAATTTATTTTTTTTTGCAAAATATCCTAAGAATCATTTTCTTTTTTGTTTTCCCTCAACGTTCTTAGGAAAATTATATCTAAAATGCCTTGTGGACTCATCGAAGATATCTTTTTATTTTTTCTTTTTGATCTAATTGTTTGATCTCTTATCATCATGGTTTCGATATTATTAGATTCATCATAACAATTCTCAACCAAATCTCATTGATCAAGCGAAAGAAACATCATTCTCAACTTCATAATTTTGAAGTTGTAGTTTTCACTGTTGAAAATGAGAATACTGTTCGCCATGATGGAATCTTCCCCAAAACTTAATTTCTTTGCAACTCGAGTCCATAAGTCTGAACGATCAAGAGAGCGATTCGGCTCTGATATTAAATGATGGAAATTATGTGGTTTATAGGATTGCTATATTAGATTTTAAAGAAAAGAGAAGGATTTCATTCTATTTTTCTCAGTCGCATCTCTAGTTTTCATCCACAATCCTAATAACTAAGAATAACCTAATTAGCAACCCTATTTATTTCCTAAACTATCTCATAACATTTTTAATATTTTTAAAACACCCATATTGATCGTTCATTTGTGGGGCGGTGAATTTTGGCCTATCGACACCTCCCATTTCAGCTTCTACCAACGATTGACATCTCTCGACGCCAAGGTCCTTCTATTATGCTTCTTCCTTCTATTATGTCGTCTTGTATGCTAATTAGGAAGATACGGTTTTTGTAGAGCTTAAGTTTTATATGGTGAAGTTTGTCTTTTGGAATGTGTTCCCGGTGGACGAGGACTTTATTAGCATCTGAGTACCCAAGTGAATGGTAGCTGTGAATTTTTTTTTTAAAGAAAGACATTTTATTGAAGTCAAAAGAAAACAACTAATTATCTATCTAAAAAAAAAAAGCCCAAAGTTCCTCCCAGAAAGAGCTAAGCCGATGAGTTTTGTTATTGGTAGTTCTAGAAATTTAAGTAAAACAAGATATTTGAAGTGAGTTGAAAAAACATGATATATATAGTCAAATTATAATAATATCGCGGAAGAGAAGAAAAAAAAAATCTTTTTTCCCCTCTTTTGTTTTTCATAGATGTTTGACTCAAGATAGGTTAAGATATTGGGTTGTACTTTAATATATCATTTGGAATCAAAAGAGAAGGATGAAATCAAATCCACAAAAGAACGGAACAAGGATGAGACATTTTTCGAAAAATACATTCAAACAAGCTTATTTTCAGAGACAATTTAACATGCCTAGTTCCCTTCTAATGAATTCAAATTGGTCTTCATTTAAGGCTTTTGTAAAAATGTCTGCTAATTGATGCTTTGTGTCAATAAAGTCTAGAACGACATTATTATTAAGGACATGATCACGTATGAAATGATGCCTAATATCGATATGCTTAGTTCTAGAGTGCTGAATTAGATTTTTGGTAAGACATATGACACTTGTATTATCATATTTTATGGGAATGTTTTTCAAGTGAATTCCATAGTCTTCTAATATATTTTTTATTCAAACAACTTGTGCACAGTATGCACTTGCAGCAATGTATTCGGCTTCCGCCGTAGATAGTGCAACTGAATTTTATTTCTTGGAAGTCCAAGAAACAAGTGCATGTCCTAAAAATTGGCATGTTCCGGATGTACTTTTTCTATCTATCCTGCATCCGCCAAAATCGGCATCTGCATAAGCTATTAAATCGAATTTATCAGATTTTGGATACTACAATCCTAAATTTGGAGTTCCTTTAAGATATCTAAATATTCTTTTAACACTCTTAAGATGAGATAATTTAGGATTAGATTGAAATCTAGCGCAAAGTCCTACACTAAACATGATATCCGGTCTAGTCGCGGTGAGGTAGAGTAGACTACCTATCATTCCCCTATATGTTTTTTGATCGAAATTTTCACTATTTTCATCTATATCTAACTTAGTCGAAGTACTCATAGGGGTGTTTATCGCTTTTAAATTATTCATGTTAAATCATTTTAATAATTCTAATGTATATTTAGATTGGTTAAGAAATATATCATGACTAAGTTGTTTGATTTGTAATTCCAAAAAGAAGGTTAATTCGCCCATTAAATTCATTTCAAATTTATGATTCATACATTTGGCAAATGATTCACATAGTGATTCATCCGAAGAACCAAAAATAATATCGTCAACATAAATTTGCACAATAAGAAAATTATTTTCAAAGTGTTTGATAAACAATGTAGTATCAACCTTGTCTTTGGTAAAATTATTGAAAATAAGAAAGGAACTAAGCCTTTCATACCAAGCTCTAGGAGCTTGTTTCAAGCCATAGAGAGCCTTAGTCAATTTTAATACATGATTAGGAAGAAGAGAGTTTTCAAATCCGAGAGGTTGTTCGACATATACTTCTTCGGAAATAAAACCATTCAAGGCACTTTTGACATCCATTTAAAATAGTTTAAAATTATTACTACTAGCATAGTCAAGGAGCATCCTAGTGCCTTCTAATCTTGCCATAGGAGCGAAGGTTTCTTGGTAGTCGATACTGTTAGAACCCTTGCAGATTCTAAACTTGGGGTTGATCTCTTTAGGGGATCGGCCTCCTTGGAACTCTATAGGGGTTCCTCCCTCCAAGTTCCTGCTCAAAGGCTGTAGAAAAGATTCATCTATTGCTTATGAAAAGAGGTGGAATACATGACTATTTATAGGGCTTCTAAACCCTAACTCCTAGTAGGACTCTTACTTATGACTCATACTTCTTCTAACCAACTCCTAATAGGACTCCTACTCAAGACTCCTACTTCTAACCAACTCCTAATAGGACTCTTACTCAAGACTCCTATTCCTTTACAACTCCTTATTCTTCTATAAGAAATAACCTCCTAACCCTAGCCGGCCACTTCACCTCTTTAATAGGGTTTGACTTAGATAGGTTTTACATGAATGTCCCTCTCAATTAGGACTCTCCTAGCAAGAGTCATAACAAATCCGCCATCTTCAAATTAGCCTTGTCCTCGAGGCTGACGATTCATGAATTTTGGGAATTTGATCTTCAAGTCATCATAGTTCTCCCAAGTGACATCTTCTATTAGTAGGTTTGCCCATTGTATTAGCAATTCAATAGTGGATCGTCGTCGTCGAGTCACGATCCGTCAATCAATAAAGGCACTTGGCTGAGTCTGAAGTTCTCCTTGGGTAGTCGTCATATTTGGTGGGTGGCTTTGGGCTGTCTCCAAGCACCTATTTACAACTTCCATCTGGCCGTTGGTTTGTGGGTGATATGTCATATTCCTTTTCAATTTAGTACCATACATATGGAATAACTTTGTCCAAAATCTGCTCGTGAAGATGCAAGAAGAATTTATCATAAGCACAATGCGTCCCTTATAGTATAATTCTTTTGAGTCCCAATTGTAATGAGCCATGGGGCTTGGTGCTTCCTCCAATTTTTTTATAATCTTACTAGTCTCTGAATCTTCTTGCCATTCTATTTTAATATCCTTAAGAAAGTCGTTGGTCGGAAGTGAAACGACCGAAACTTCAACTTGCTCGGGTAGCTGCGAAAGTGCATCTGCAAGAACATTCTCTTTCCCCTTTTTGTAAGTTATTTTATAATCAAATCCAAGAAGTTTTGTTACCCATTTTTGCTGCTCAGGGGATGATATCTTTTGCTCCAAGAGATATTTTAGGCTTTTATGGTCGGTCTTGATTTGAAAGCATTGCCTGATCAAGTACGATATCCACCTCGTTGTAATGTATATGAGTGGTTGACCATCTTGCATGAGAACGTCTCCCATTCTGTCTCTAGATGCATCGGCCTCAATAATGAAGGGTCGGTTGAAATATGGTAGCGCTAGCACCGGCGTCGTCGTTATGGCTACCTTAAGTTTGTCGAAGGCAGTGGAGGCTCTGTCCGACTATTGGAAGACATCTTTTTTCAGTAAGGAAGTAAGTGGTGTACTGATCTCTCCATAGTTTTTCATGAACTTGCAGTAGTAGCCTGTTAAACCCAGAAAGTCATGTAGCAATTTTATGTTCCTCGGGGTCAGCCAGTTTTGCATTGCTCCAATTTTGAAGGGGTCTACTGCCACACCTTCCTCTGATATGATATGCCCAGGATATTCCACCTTCTTTTAAAGAAAGCAAAAATTTATAGTGGTTGTTGTGTGTTCAAAAGGTGGTTTTCGGTATGTCTTCTTCGCATACTCGTATTTGATGATACCCGGATCGAAGGTCCAGCTTTGTGAAGATTTGTGCTCCCTTTCATCTAGCAACTCATCTACTACTGGAATAGGGTATTTATCCTTGATGGTTATGCCATTGAGAGCTCAGTAATCAACACATAATCGCCATATTTCATCCTTCTTTCGTATGAGGAGCACCGGTGAAGAGTATGGGCTGCAATATGGCCGAATAACTTCTATTTTGAGCATCCCTTTTATAATCATTTCTATTTCATCCTTCTAGAGATGTGGATACTGATATGGCTGAGCATTTGCTGGAGATTTTTCTGGAAGAATCGTTATACAATGATCATGCCGACGGGTAAGAGGTAGGTTGCGCGGTTCGTCAAATATATCTGAAAATTCAGTAAGCAAAGGAAGTAGATTTGGATCTTCAAATTTTGTTGGCTCTCCCTTAGTTTGCTGCTCAAGTTGTACCAAAAAGCCGCTGCATGTTTTATGCAAAACCTTCTCCATTTGTTGTGTGTAAATCGTTGTTACATCGCCCTCACGTTTCCCGTTCAGTATCACCTGTTTCTCCTTACTGTAAAATTTCATAATTAGTTATATAAAATTCCAAGAAATATCACCTAATGTCATCAACCATTTAATTATGAGCATGGCCTCATGATCATCAAGAGGGAGAAGGAAGAAATATGTAATTATCTCTTGGTAAGGCCTCATGATCAGCAATAGTTTCACTTGCGGGCGCCTATGATCATACTTCAAAATCCATCCATCGGCGACCTTAATGTCAAACCTGCTGCAATTCTCAATAGGTAAGGCCATCTGGATAGTAACCTTACTGTTTAGAAAGTTATTAGTACTGCCCGTGTCGATGAGAACAGTAATCGGTTGTTGTTTGAGAAGGCCTCCAACTTTCATCGTTTGTGGGTTTGAGTAGCCGGCTAGTGTATGTACCGTAACTTCGATCGGTTGTGGCTCTTCTTCTACATCTTCTTTTTCATGTTCAAGGCTCTCTTCTGGATGTTCAATGACCTCTT
Source organism: Musa acuminata AAA Group (assembly GCF_036884655.1). Lineage (NCBI taxonomy): Eukaryota > Viridiplantae > Streptophyta > Magnoliopsida > Zingiberales > Musaceae > Musa > Musa acuminata. The sequence continues at coordinate 21,225,025 of NC_088334.1, read as the reverse complement.
TTTCTAATGGTTCAATCATAAGAAGTCTCCCTTTACTACAGCGATGCTCACGGCTCTACGGCTCATCACAATACCAACATAACCCCTTCGCATATTGCTCCCGAAGCTCTTCTCTTATTAACTTCTTTGATGTAGGGACTTGGTCAATAGTAGGGGGGGCTAAGGGCTTCAAAATTACAAGTTGAGGAGCGACCCTAGTCCTTCGAGCTTTATGGTTCAATTGCTCCTCTTAATGTCGTGCGAAAGAGATGGCTGCCATAAGCATATACGGTTGTCGCGCTTTAACTTCTCCTCGGATCTCCAGCTTCAAGCCCTCAATGAAGGTCCTCAATAGCTGTTTTTGAGACCAATCACGAGTTTGATTAGATAATCTTTCAAACCTGGTTTGGTACTCCTGAATGGTAGAGGTTTGTCGGATCTTTGCTAGTTGTCCGTCAATATTCTCGTAATCGGTTGGTCTGAAGCGGATCAGCAGTCCTTCTTTGAATTGTCACCATGAAAGGACTCCATAAGTATATTCAAACTAGTCAAACCACTGTATAGCATCCCCTTCAAGATGTATAGCTGCAATTTTCACCATAGATGCATCCGCGGTTTTATGGTACCAAAAATATCGCTCCGCGCGCGAGATCCAACCAATCGGGTCTCCTTCTTCTCATCTAGGGAAGTCCACTCTCATGCATGGATAGTTGGAGTTGCTCATAGAGCTTCTCCTCTCTTGGAAGTCATATCTTTGGGCTTGATGCGATTGGGCAAACCTCTCTCCTTGATGTGATTTCTTCGGGCTTAGTGGTCAGCCCAATCTGACTTCGGTAAAGAGCGTCCGAATCTTATCCTCAATTCGCATCTCGAAGGCTTCGAATTTAGCATTGATTATCTCCTCAGATGTCATAGTATATGCCACCAAATCTGTGATGTTAAGATCTCTCTTTTGTTGTCGGGTTAAAGGCATGTATTGGTTGAGAGAGGTGATGGTCGAAAGGGTTGGTGGATTGGTGGATGTAGGCTACGATTTAGGCTTGTTTTGTGGTTATTTAGGGTGTAGTTTGAGGGTGTAGTTTGGTCGAGTTTTAGGGCTGTGGATGAAAGTTTTGGATCTGTGGTAGATGGTAGCAAAGGTTTGATAGAAATCAGTGGAAGTTGCAGCAAGTATGTGCTGTCTTGTAAGAGTAGAATTGTCATCGAAGAAACAACGGTTTCTCGACGTAGTTTCCACCAAAAACCTAAGAGAATTGAGGAGTGAATTTGATAGCAAAATCACAGTTTATATGACAACAAGGATATCTAATTTAATTAAGAAAATTTTGGCAGTATGACAGCAAGGAAATTGGTGTAATTTGCGATTGCAGAATTCTCGTCGAAAAATTTTAGCGATTTACGACGAAAATTTACAGCAACACAAAATCATTTTTAGAGATGAATTCCTTAATAGATTAATCTTAGATGGAAGCCAAGATGATCTATGAAGTGTATAAGAAATTTCATTAAAAAAAGATTGCAATTAGATGGGTTAAGGCAACAATATGCGGCTGAAACTTTCTACAGCACAGATTTTTTAAGTATAGTAGATTGGATGTAAAAGATCAGTAGTTTATATTGAGAATTTTTTTATGAAACCAAAGGGAAATCAATTGGTAGGAAGTGTCAAAGCTATTATAAAAATTTTGTAGAGATTTGGATAGAAACAACATAGTATCAAGATCAAACAAACAGTGTTATGCGGCTAAAATTTTACAGTGTAGATTTTCAAGTATAGCAGATTAGACATAAAATATCAATGGTTTATATTGAGAATTTTTTTACAAAACCAAAGGAAATCTTTCTGTTAGGAAATGTCAAAGATGTCATAAAAATTTCGTAAAGATTTGGATAGAAAAAACATAGTAGCAAGATCAAACTGACGGTGCTATACGGTTGGAATTCTGCAATGTATCTTTCGTCGTAGAGATGAAAACTTTATGACGAAAAGTTTATGTAGCAATATAGGAATAATTTTTTTAGGATTTTCAAATAAGGATAACTAAATTGCAGCAGCAGTAAGGTATAAAACCAGAACCTGTTGCAATTCACGAGGAGATCAAAGGATGATCCGTGGTGGTGGAGATGACGGCGGAATTTGGCGACGGTCTTTTAAACAATTGTGGGAATTGCTTTGGGCGGTTGTGGAGGGTTGATGGATGGCTGTGGAAGGGCAGCGAGACGCCAAGAACGCTGCTCTGATACTAGGTGTTAGAACTCTTATAGATTCTAAACTTGGGGTTGATCTCTTTAGGGGATCGACCTCCTTGGAACTCTATAGGGGTTCCTCCCTCCAAGTTGCTGCTCAAAGGCCACAAAAAAAATTCATCTATTGCTTATGAAAAGAGGTGGAATACATGACTATTTATAGGGCTTCTAAACCCTAACTCCTAATAGGACTCTTACTTAAGACTCCTACTTCTAACCAACTCCTAATAGGACTCCTACTCAAGACTCCTACTTCTAACCAACTCCTAATAGGACTCCTACTCAAGACTCCTATTCCTTTACAACTCCTTATTCTTCTCTAAGAAATAACCTCCTAACCCTAGCCGGCCACTTCACCTCTTTATTAGGGTTCGGCTTAGGTAAGTTTTACATGAATGTCCTGTTGAATCTCGTATTTTGATGATGAAACTACTTGATATATGTTTATGATTTAATCTGCGTTTTGAGTGACGCAGGGTGCTTCGATCAGGATGAGACAATTAAAGCAGGAACATCATGTTGTGCCGGAGGAACATGTCAGAAGATTGGACGTCGGGCCGGTGGATCGGTCGATGTATCGACAGAAGGCTTCGGGCCGTGGACTCGGGCATCGGGCCAAGAAGAGCGAGTATTGTGCCAAGGATATCGGAGTTGCGGAGTCAACTGACCGATTGGGCAATAGGCTGCAGGAAAGGACGATACGCCGAAGAATCGGACGAAGCGTCGAGGGACCAATGACATGCCGGACAACTTGGTTAATTGCTTAGGATTAATTGTCTCGATCGAAGTTTTTGTTTTTGTGTGTGCAGGATTAACTACGATGGAAGAAAGACATGCAGCAGGAGTTGCGCCGGAGTCATGACAATGATCACGTTGGAAGTTCGAGAGCTCGACGGAAGTTCGAACAGTCGTCGGAGGTTCTGCGGGAACAAATCCGAGAAGTCCAGAAGCTTGCCAAAGGAGCTCGTCGGAACTTGCCAAGTGGATCGTCGCAGTCCAGGAGTTTGCCGGAAGTCCGCAGGAGCATCACCGAGGGTTCATCGGATGATCGACAGAAGTTCACCGGAAACTCACCGGAAGAAGCGAGTGATGCACCGAAGCAAGCTGCAGAATATGTCTTAGGAAATAATCGTAGTTAGCACTTTGATTAAGTTAGAAATGGGAGGTGATCCCATTAGCTTAATCCTGGGGCAATTGGGCCCCTGAAGAACTCAAATTGGGTCGAATGGTTCAACCCATTCGGACCCAGGTTGCTGTGGGAGGTGCAATCGCCCAGGCAGGGAGGTAGCACCGCCCAGGCGATGTCTCCCAGCAAGACTGGGCGGTGCAACCGCCCCAGCCAAGAGGTGCAACCGCCCAGGGCTTAGTCTCCGAGCAAGACTGGGCGGTGCAACCTCCTCTGTCAGGAGGTAGCACCGCCAGAGCTCAAGTTTCGAGCTCTGCTAGGAGGTGCAACCTCTCCAGTCAGGCGGTGCAATCGCCTGAGCTCAGTCTTCGAGCTCTGGCAGAGAGGTGCAACCGCCCCTGACAGAGGTGGCACCGCCTAGAGGCTCAGTCTTCGAGCTCTGCCAGGCGGTGCAACCTCTCCAGTCAGGAGGTGCAACCGCCTGATCCCGGAATTCCGGGATTTGATCGTTTTGAGCTCCAAATTTGAACTGGGTTGGGGCCTATAAATACCCCACCCATTCAGCACTGAAAAGATACAGACCTACACCGAATTCTTGATCTTTTCTGTGATTCTAAGAGCTCAAATTTGTGTAAAGTCCAAAAGTTCTCCTCTTTCTGTTCTTCAAGTCTTGAGTTGTAAAGAGAGGAGAGAAAGGTTCTGTAAGGGTTGTCTCCTGAGCCCGTCAAAAGGAGTGAAACTGTAAAAGGGCAGTTGGCCTTCGCCTATTGAAGGCCTCTAGTTGACGTCGGTGACCTCGTCGGTGGAGGAAGCCAAAAGTGGAGTAGGTCAAGACTAACCGAACCACTCTAAATCTCTGGTTTGCTTTTATTTTGAGCACTTTATCATTACTGCAAACCTCCTACATAGCTACTGCTCTCTGCGCTTTTACGAACAAGTTTCTAAGTTCTGATCTTTCCGAATCTGCATTCAGACGTAAATCGGTGTTTTCGTATGATCTTTACATTGCAGTTTACATTTACGTTTTGATTCTATTTATAACTGCAAACTGTCTTCTGTGCTTTTACGAACGAGTTTCTTTGTAGTTTACGTTTACGTTTTGATTCCATTTATAATTGCAAACTGCCTTCTGCGCTTTTACGAACGAGTGTCTAAGTTCAGATCTTTCCGAATCTGCGCTTAGACGCAAACTGCGCTTAGACGCAAACTGCGCTTAGATGCAAACTGCGCTTAGACGCAATCTGAGCTTAGACGCAAACTGCGCTTAGATGCAAATTGCGCTTAGATGCAATCTGCATTTAGACGCAAACTGCATTTAGACGCAAACTGCATTTAGACGCAAACTGCGTAAACTACGCTTAGATGCAAACTGTGTTTAGACGTAAATTGCACTTAATCATAAGTAATCTTAGAATCGGCTTTTACATCAAAATAGTTTTTATCGAATGAACGCAGCTTTCGTTTTTAATCGCTGAAAGATTTCCGCTGCACTAATTCACCCCCCCCCTCTTAGTGCTCTCGATCCTAACAATTGGTATCAGAGCAGGGTATTTCTTATTTCGGATTTACACCCGAGAGAAATGGCTCTTCAAGAGGGCTTTTCGGTCTTTCGTCCACCGTTTTTTAACGGATTGGACTACACTTATTGGAAAACTCGAATGAGAGTTTTCTTGATTTCTCTAAATCTGGATTTATGGAATATCATTGAAAACGGTTTTCAACTTCCCTCTAAACCGATGAACGAATGGTCGGATTTAGAGAAGAAGTATTTTTCTTTAAACGCAAAGGCTACTATGAATGCCTTATTTTGCGCTTTGGACAAAAATGAGTTCAATCAGGTTTCTTTGCGCGAAACGACTTTCGATATTTGGCGCACTCTTGAAATCATGCACGAGGGAACTAGTAGAGTCAAAGACTCGAAAGTTAATATTTTACTGCATGATTTCGAGCTTTTTCATATGAAACCAAGCGAAACCATTATTGACATGTACACCCATTTTACGGATGTCGTCAATGGTTTAAAATCACTTGGTAAAAGCTTTTCGGATTTTGAACTCGTTAACAAAGTTTTGCGCTCACTTTCTAAAACTTGGGATTCAAAAGTAACTGCTATTCAAGAATCGAAAAACTTGAACCAATTTCCACTTGAAGAACTAATTGGTTCATTGATCACATATGAAATGACGTGCAATGCACGTGAAGAACTTGAGAACCACCTTCCAAAGAACAGGAAGGATTTGGGACATAGAACATTTGAAGACCATTCGAGTATAAGCTCAAGTGATGGTGAACTTAAACTATAAATGAAACAAAAATTAAAAAGTAAAAAGAACGGAACTACTTGCTTTGAACGCAAGAAGAAGAACAAAAACTGGGATGAATCGAGCTCCTCCGAAGACGAGGAGAAAATCAACAAAGGCGAGGTGGCAAACTACGCCTTTACGCCTTTCGACGCTGAGGTAATCAAAATGCCTTTAATTTACTTTGAAATTACATGATGCTTTTCATAAAGCATTTCTCCTTTTTTAATTTTCTTGAAAATTGCATGTTTAATAATTTTATAATGAAAATATAAACAATTAGGAATCATGCTTATCATTCTAGTAATTTTGAAAATAATCATGAAAATTGCATGTTTATGATAAACAAAATGATTTTGATTAAAAATACCTTATGAAATCATGCTATATGTGGTTGAGAAGTAATAATGTGTATCATGTTGATTTCCATTGTTATTTCTCGATTTTGAGTATATGAAATCATGTTTAATTTGAAGTTATGATTAATGAGTATATATTTTTGAAATTATGTATGATGATTCTTGATTATCGATTTTCATGATAATAACAGTGGCTTTAAAAAAATTGATGCATGTTTTCATAAATGAAAAGGTATGCTAACATGAAATCGACCACTTAAAATGAAACACTTAAAAAGGGAAAAATATATTATCAATGAAATCATGAATCTATTTATGTTATAAATTTTGTGAGCCATAAAAATGATTTTGATGATTCAAATTTGAAATGAGTTTTATTAAAATCATGATCTTGATTTTTCTCTTGAATGATTGTGACTTGTATTCCTTGATATGATTTTTATGTAATTCTTTGTATTTATGAAATATTTATCTCATCACCCAATTATTTCTTTTTCAATATTTCTTTGATATGAATGCATGAGATATTCATGAATTTATTTTGATGTATGCAAATGAGAAGCTTCGATCATGCATGGTAGAATGCAATGTGACAAATTAATACCATGATGATTTAAAATATTTATGATTTGGAATGATGCATATGCTTTTTTTTATGATGTGTATCATGAATGCTTTAAATGATAAATGTTTGGAATCATGATTAAAATGAAGTGATAAATACTTAAAAAATATTGAATTAATGTTCGGTATCATGAATACTTCATTATCATACATTAAAATAGTGATAAATATTTTGAAAATAAATGATTGTATCATGTTAGATGATTTTATATATTATGCATGATAAGCTATAAGTGGTGATTGAAACAATGATTGAAATAATATGAATAATGATTTGGAATCATGCATATAATAATGAGTTTATATGTTTTGAAAATGTGCATGTTTTAATTTGAAAATATAATGATGCACAGATGAGATTGATACTAACCTTTGTCATGATTTAAAAATTGATGTAAAGGGTTTTTCCCTTCTTTTTGACAATGACAAAAGGGGAGATAGCTAGCTTGCACAATTCAAGAAGAAAGCAAAAATTGCACTTCTCAAAAGAGAAGAAATTGCTATCTTGAACATCACCAAGAAGTGCTATCTTGCAAATCTTAAGACACACAAATGCAATCATGCAAAATTTGTAATTTTGCACATCATTAAAATTTATGATGCTTTGGTGATTATGCATGTTCTAAAATGTTATAAAATTCACTAGCTTGCATGATGTAGAACTTAGCTATATTGAACATCACCAAGGAATGCTATCTTGCCTATCTCAAGAAACAAAAAGTTAACTTGCACATCTAGCAAAACTTATATTTTAAGAAGCAAGAGTTGCTTTCTTGAACATCTCAAAATTGCTAGCTTGCGGGCCTTAAAATGTAGAAATTTTTTGCTAGCTTGAATATGGTAAACTTGCTATCATACTACCATGATGATGAGCATACCTTATCTTCATGATTATATTTGAAAAACTATGGCAAAAATCTGTCCGAATGATTAAACCTGTTAAAATTATTTTTCGGACTTTTTTGATTAAATGATCAAATCACTTGATTGCCATAATGATTTTACACAATTACTTGCCATGATTACATGTTGTAAATTATGTGCTTGAATACAAAAATTTCTATGATAATAAGCATGTTTTACCTTCATGATTGTAATTGAATATCTCTAGTAAAACCCTGTCCGAATGTATGAAAGTGTCAAATTTCATTTTCGGATTTTCTTGATCATAACAATTGGATTTTCTTGATACATTATCCTCTTCCGAATTTAACAAGCATATGTCATATCAAGTTTAATTCACATCATTGATTTTTGACATATGGAATCATCTAGCAAATGCACTTATCATGTGAAAAATATTTTTCGAGAAACATATTTGATGATTCCCTCTTATAAAAGGAAGATATTTTTACATACAAGGATTTGACTCACTTACATATCTTAATCCTTGCAAAAATGAAGTGTGCTTTAATATCTTATCAATTTGAACTTCATATATGGCTTTCCTCCTTCATGTAAAAAGATAACAAATAAAAAGGAAGAAGCAATAAAAGCTATCTCTATGTCATGTTTTCCTCGAGATGTTTGCATAATTGGTATCCTATCACTCACTGTTGGAAAATGACATGAACCAACTTATGGCATCGCACTTATATTTAAAATTTGCTTATATCGGTCTCCTTGTTGTTGATGACAAAGGGGGAGAAATATATAAATTGATACTATGAGTGCCATATTTGAAGAATATGAATAGATGTTATGAATACCATATTATGATGAGATATCAAAAGCAGCATTCATATGAATAGGTGCTATGAATGTCATATCATGTTAAGATATCAAGAAATTGAATCGCAATTTTACATGTTGATATCTTACCATTTGATGATAGCAAACTTGCAATAGATATTATGTTTTTCATGCAATGAGTTAAAACTTACATCACAAACACTTGATTGTGGTACTTCTCCTTTTTGTTGATGACAAAGGGGGAGAAGTATGTTGATGACATCACATGTTATGCATAAGTTTATGATGACATGTTGCTTGGAATTTTGAATCCAAGAGTTTCTATCAATATGGCATATTGATAGGGGGAGTTTGTTTAAGCTCCGGGAGTTAAGATTAGCTCCGTCATCAAGTAGTTGTCATCATAAAAAAGAGGGAGATTGTTGAATCTCGTATTTTGATGATAAAACTACTTGATATATGTTTATGATTTAATTTGCGTTTTGAGTGACGCAGGGTGCTTCGATCAGGATGAGACAATTAAAGCAAGAACATCATGTTGTGCCGGAGGAACATGTCAGAAGATTGGACGTCGGGCCGGTGGATCGGTCGACGTATCGACAGAAGGCTTCGGGCCGTGGACTCGGGCATCGGGCCAAGAAGAGCGGGTATTGTGCCAAGGATATCGGAGTTGCGGAGTCAACTGGCCGATTGGGCAATAGGCTGCAGGAAAGGACGATGCGCCGAAAAATCGGACGAAGCGTCGAGGGACCAATGACATGCCGGACAACTTGGTTAATTGCTTAGGATTAATTGTCTCGATCGAAGTTTTTGTTTTTGTGTGTGCAGGATTAACTACGATGGAAGAAAGACATGCAGCAGGAGTTGCGCCGGAGTCATGACAATGATCATGTTGGGAGTTCGAGAGCTCGACGGAAGTTCGGACAGTCGTCGGAGGTTCTGCGGGAACAAATCCGAGAAGTCCAAAAGCTTGCCAAAGGAGCTCGTCGGAACTTGTCAAGTGGATCGTCGCAGTCCAGGAGTTTGCCGGAAGTTCGAAGGAGCATCACCGAGGGTTCATCGGATGATCGACGGAAGTTCGCCGGAAACTCGCCGGAAGAAGCGAGTGACGCACCGAAGCAAGCTGCAGAATATGTCTTAGAAAATAATCATAGTTAGCACTTTGATTAAGTTAGAAATGGGAGGTGATCCCATTAGCTTAATCCTGGGGCAATTGGGCCCCTGAAGAACTCAAATTGGGTCGAATGGTTCAACCCATTCGGACCCAGGTTGCTGTGGGAGGTGCAACCGCCCAGGTAGGGAGGTAGCACCGCCCAGGCTATGTCTCTCAACGAGACTGGGCGGTGCAACCGCCCAGGGCTCAATCTCCGAGCGAGACTGGGCGGTGCAACCTCCTCTGTCAGGAGGTAGCACCGCTAGAGCTCAAGTTTCGAGCTCTGCCAGGCGGTGCAACCTCTCTAGTCAGGTGGTGCAACCGCCTGAGCTCAGTCTTCGAGCTCTGGCAGAGAGGTGCAACTGCCCCTGACAGAGGTGGCACCGCCCAGAGGCTCAGTCTTTGAGCTCTGCCAGGCGGTGCAACCTCTCCAGTCAGGAGGTGCAACCGCCTGATCCCGGAATTCCGGGATTTGATCGTTTTGAGCTCCAAATTTGAACTGGGTTGGGGCCTATAAATACCCCACCCATTCAGCACTGAAAAGATACAGACCTACACTGAATTCTTGATCTTTTCTGTGATTCTAAGAGCTCAAATTTGTGTAAAGTCCAAAAGTTCTCCTCTTTCTGTTCTTCAAGTCTTGAGTTGTAAAGAGAGGAGAGAAAGGTTTTGTAAGGGTTGTCTCCTGAGCCCGTCAAAAGGAGTGAAACTGTAAAAGGGTAGTTGGCCTTCGTCTATTGAAGGAAGGCCTCTAGTTGACGTCGGTGACCTCGTCGGTGGAGGAAGCCAAAAGTGGAGTAGGTCAAGACTGACCGAACCACTTTATCATTACTGCAAACCTCCTACATAGCTACTACTCTCTACGCTTTTACGAACAAGTTTCTAAGTTCTGATCTTTCCGAATCTGCATTCAGATGTAAATCGATGTTTTCGTACGATCTTTACATTGCAGTTTACATTTACGTTTTGATTCTATTTATAACTGCAAACTGTCTTCTGCGCTTTTACGAACGAGTTTCTTTGCAGTTTACGTTTACGTTTTGATTCCATTTATAACTGCAAACTGCCTTCTGCGCTTTTACGAACGAGTGTCTAAGTTCAGATCTTTCCGAATTTGCGCTTAGACGCAAACTGCGCTTAAACGCAATCTGCGCTTAGATGCAAACTGCGCTTAGACGCAAACTGCGCTTAGACGCAATCTGAGCTTAGACACAAACTGGGCTTAGATGCAAACTGCGCTTAGACGCAATATGCATTTAGACGCAAACTGCATTTAGATGCAAACTGCGTAAACTGCGCTTAGACGCAAACTGTGTTTAGACGTAAATTGCACTTAATCATAAGTAATCTTAGAATCGGCTTTTGCATCAAAATAGTTTTTATCGAACGAACGCAGCTTTCGTTTTTAATCGCTGAAAGATTTCCGCTGCACTAATTCACCCCCCCCCCCTCTTAGTGCTCTCGATCCTAACATGTCCCTCTCAATTCGGACTCTCCTAGCTAGAGTCCTAACATATACCTTCTTCTTGGTTGAAACCTTTGGCCACTAATCTAGCCTTGTTTCTACCCATGATACCGCATTCGTCTTGCTTGTTTCTAAAGACCCATTTAGTACCAATGACTACATGGTCACTAGGTCTAGGAACAAGCTTCCATACCTCATTCCTCTCAAATTGGTTCAATTCCTCTTGCATTGCAATGACCCAAAAATCATCTTTTAAGGCCTCGTCAATGCATTTAGATTCGATTTGAGAAAGGAAGGCGGCGTTAGCACAAAAATTCTTGAAAGAAGACCGAGTTTGAACCCCTTTTGATGTATCTCCTATAATTAGCTCCTTTGGATGAGCATCTATATACTTCCATTCCTTGGGTAAGGAATTTTGGAAGAAGATGCATCCAAGTTGCTATTTTGAGGAGGGGATTCATTTAAATTCAAATTATCAAAACTAAAATCATCATCAAAATTATTTTTCTTTAAATCAGAAATTTCATTAAAAACTACATAAATAGACTCTTCTATAACTAAGGTTCTCTTGTTAAAAACACAAAAAGACTTAGAAATGGAAGAGTAACCAAGAAAGATGCCTTTATCGGATTTAGCATCAAATTTTCCTAAGGCATCGTTTTCATTCAAAATAAAGCATTTGCAGCCGAAAACTTTAAAATAAGAAACATTTATGTTTTTGTTATTTCATAATTCATAGGGAGTTTTTGATGAAGACGGTCTTATTAGAACCCTATTCATGATGTAGCAAGCCGTATTCACGGCTTCAACCCAAAAATACTTGGGTAGACTATGTTCATTTAACATAGTTCTTGCCATTTCTTGTAGGTTTCTATTTTTTCTTTCAACTACTCCATTTTGTTGAGGATTTCTTGTAGTGGAGAAGTTGTGATTGTATCCATTAACATCACAAAGATTTTGGAAATCACGGTTTTGAAATTCGCCACCGTGATCACTCCGAATTGATGAAATCATGAAGCATTTTTCGTTTTGAGTGAGTTTACAAAATTTATAGAAACACTTAAAACAATCACTTTTGTGAACTAAGAAATAGGTCCAAGTATACCTAGTATAGTCATCCACAATTACAAAAGCATATTTGCTTCCTCCTAGACTTGTCGTGTCAATTGGTCCAAATAAGTCCAAATGGATCAATTGTAATGGTCTAGTGGTGCTAATTTGATTTTTTGGTTTGAAACTAGTTTTTATTTATTTACCTAGTTGACATACATCGCATACTTTGTCCTTAATAAACTTCATATTTGGAATCCCTCGTACTAATTCTCTAGATGAGATCTTAGATATTAGTTTCATGCTTGCATGGCCTAATCTCCTATGCTAAAGCCAAGCATCATTATTTAGAGTAGAGAAGCACATTTCATTACTTAGTTCATCAAGATTGATAGTGTAGACATTATTTTGTTTTAATGCAATCATAGTCATGTTATTGTTTGGTTTTTCAATAATACACATATTTGATTCAAATCTAACGATATAACCTTTATCGTATAATTGACTAATACTCAAGAGATTATGTTTCAATCCATCAACTAGTAATACATCATCAATAGAAAAACTTAATTTATTACCTATGGTTCCCTTGCCAATGATTTTGCTTTTGTTGTTGTCTCCGAAGGTGACGTACCCTTCTTCTTTGCTAGTGAGCATAGAGAATTGAGATAGATCTCCAGTCATATGTCTTGAGCATCCACTATCAAGATACCATCTCTTACTCCTAGCTTATGGGTTTATCTACAAAAGAGGATGATTTTTAGGTACCCATTTGATTTTGGGTGCCTCAAAAATTGATCCACTAATTTTGTTATTCATTATTGAATTATTTATAGTTCCTTTAGGAACCCATATTAATTTATGTGGACTAACTTTCCTAAACGGACATTTGTAGGCAATATGTCCGGATTTGCAACAAAAGTTGCATTTCATATAAGATGAAACATGCAATGTAGGTCCTTTTATGAAAGTGGTAGGATTTTGATGTGATCCTTTTACAAATCCAATTCCACTTCTATTTGTGACATGACCCTTGTTTGCAAGGATCATGTCTAATCCTTTGCTACCGACCTTAAACTTGTTTAAGGTTTCTTTAAGTAGCAAATTTTTATTTTTTATTGCTTCTAAATGCTCACACTTAGAGCATGGAGGATTTTGAAGACTATCAAACTTATTTTGTAGTAAGACATGCTCTTTCTTTAAGATATTTAACTTCTTACTAATAGTTCTACATTCATCAAATAATTCATGAAAAGCGATAGAGAGTTCTTCAAAAAGATAAATCTTCATTAATTAAATCACATACCTCTTCTCCTAAAGCCATTAGCGCAAAGTTTGCCTCATCTTTGTTGCTAGCTTCTTCACTTTCGGAATCACTTGAATCGTCCCAAGTTGCTTTTAGAGCTTTCTTCTTCTTCGGTTGCTTCTTCTTGGCTTGGGGGCATTCATTTTTTAAATGCTCTGGCTTCTTGCATTCATAGCATATCACTCGGTCCTTTTTATATTCAAGTCTGTTTTTGGTGTTATTTTTAAATTTATTTTTTTTTAAATTTTTTTTAAATTTTTGAGTCAAAAGTGCAATGTCATTTACACTGTCCTCTTCACTTGATGTTCCTTTCAAGTGATCTTCTTGTGATGTGAGTATCATATCCTTTCTGTTCTTTGGAAGGGGGTTCTCGAGCTTGTCATGATCTTAACACGTCATTTCATAGGTTATTAGAGACCCAATAAGTTCTTCAAGAGGGAATGTTTTAAGGTCCTTGGCAACTGTTCAGAGCTTGTATAGTATATTTGTAATTTGTATTGTCTATGAAGTATTTTCAGAAATGTTTGCTTGTGGATCCCGAATGAGGTATTTTCTCTAACTCGTTCTCTCTTTTGTGGGTCTTAAAAACATTCCCATTAAGTGTGATAACACAAGTGCAATATGTTTAACAAAGAATCCCATTCAACACTCAAGAACAAAACATATTGATATTAGACAACACTTCATACGAGATCATGTCACTAATCATGATGTAATCATAGAGTTCATTGATACTAAGCATCAACTAGCTGATATTTTTATAAAACCTCTAAGCGAAGAATAATTTGATTACATGAGAAGAGAATTAGGAATGTTAATGTGTCTGAATGCATAAACTTATTAAAATCATTTTTTGGACTTTATTGATTGAATGATCAAATCACTTGATTGTCATTACATGACTAAAATTACATGTTGGAAATTATGTTTTTTGGATACAAAAATTTTCATAACAATGAGTATATTTTGTCTTCATGATTGTATTTGAAAATCTATAGTATAGTCTTGTCCGAATGCATAAAAGTGTTAATTTCATTTTCGGATTCTCTTAACTAGTGGTATCCTAACAATCAGATTTTCTCGATACATTATCCTTTTCCGAACTTAATAAGCATATGTATATCGAGTGTGATTCTCATCATTGATTTTTGACATATGGAATCAACTAGCAAAAACATCTCTCATACACTTATCATGTGAAAAATATTTTTTGAGAAATGGATTTGATAAAATGATTCCTGCGTGTAAATTTCTTTTTGAAATATGGATGATAGTGGTTTTACTTGTAAGGATTTGTTTCACATACATATCTTGATCCTTGTAAAAATGGAATATGATTTAATCTCTCATCGATTTTAACTTCATTCAAAGTAAACTCACAAATAGCTGGTATCACAAATAACCTTCCTCCTTCATGCAAAAAGATAATAACAAATAAAAAGGAACTTGAGATGTTTTCCATGTCATGTTTTCCTTGAGATGTTTGCATAATTAGTATCCTATCACTCACTGATGGAAAATGACATGAACCTAGTTATGACATGAATAAAACCGCACTTATGCTTAAAAATTGTTTATATCGTTTTCCTTTTTGTTGATGACAAAGGGGGAGAGATATATGAATTGATGCTATGATTATGTCATGCTTGCATCATCAAAAATATATGAATCGATGATAACTATGATTGCCATATTTGCATTATGCCATGTTTGCATCATATTAAGATATCAAGAACTTGCATCGTAATTTTACATGTTGATATCTTATGTTGAACTGCTACAATCATTCATATTTGAAATGTAAAACTTGAGAATGAATGTCAAGTCATAACATCATTTTCAGTAAGATACATCATGATAGGAATCATGATGGGAGTAATTGATAAGGTTAAGAGTTCTTAACTTATCAATAAGTCTATTGATTTCAAAGCCCTTGAATTCAAGAATGACTTATCTCAAGTATGGCATATAGACAGGGGGAGTTAAGGTTAACTCCGTTATTAATTGATTGTCATCATCAAAAAGGGGGAGATTATTGTATCTCAGATTTTGTTGATGAAGTCAATTGTCATTTGTTATTTAATCCATATGTTGAGATAAGTGTGCAGGATTAACTACGATGAAAGTAAGACATACAGCAGGAGTAGAGCCGGAGTCAAAGACTATGATCACGTTGGGAGTTCGAGAGCTCGACGGAAGTCCGAACGGTCATCGGAGGTTCTGCAGGAACAAATCCGAGAAGTCCAGGAGCTTGCCAAAAGAAGCTCGTCGGAACTTGCCAAGTGGATCGTCGCAAGTCCAGGAGTTTGCCGGAAGTTCGTCGGAGCATCGTCAGAGGTTCGTCGGATGTTCGCCGAAAGCTCGCCGGAAGAAGCGATTGACGCACCGGAGCAAGCTATAGTAAATGTCTTAAGAATTATCGTAGTTAGCATGTAGATTAAGTTAGGAATGGGAGGTGATCCCATTAACTTAATTTGGGGGCAATTGGGCCCTTGACAGACCCAAATTAGGCCGAATGGATCAACCCATTCGGACCAGAATTCCTACTAGGTAGTGGCACCGCTAGGGTCGACGGTGGCACCGCCCAAGAGAGGGTCTCCTAGGAAAGCTGGGCGGTGCAACCGCCCCAGGCAAGCTATGGCACCGCCTGGGCTCAGTCTTCGAGCGAGACTGGGCGGTACAACCGCCCTTGACAGGCGGTGGCACTGCCAAGGCTCAATCTCCGAGCGAGACTAGGCGGTGCAACCGCCCTAGGCAGGCGGTGGTACCGCCAGGGCTCAGTCTCTGAGCGAGACTGGGCGGTGCAACCACCCCTATCAGGCGGTGGCACCGCCCAGAAGCTCAGTCTCCGAGCTGCCAGGCGATTGTACCGCCCCAGTTAAGAGGTGGTATCGCCAGGACCCCAAAAATCTAGGAAAAGACATTTTTGAGCTCCAAATTCAAACTATTTGGGGCCTATATATACCCCACCCTTTCCTGCATGAAAGGGCACCAAAAATCCAATCTTACTCTGTGATTTTTAGAGCTCAAAAGTGTTGTAAATGCTAGAAGTTCTCCTCACTCTTTTTCCAAGTTTTGATCTTTCAAGAGAGGAGAGAAAAGTTTGTAAGGGTTGTCTCCTATGCCCATCAAAAGGAGTGAAACTGTAAAAGGGTGGTTGGCCTTCGCCTATTGAAGGAAGGCCTCTAGTGGATGTCGGCGACCTCATTAGTGGAGGAAGCCAAAAGTGGATGTAGGTCAAGATTGACCGAACCACTCTAAATCTTGGTTTGTATTTACTTTGAGCATTTTATCTTTACTGCAAACCTCCTCAATAGCTTACTGCCTTCTGCTCTTTTACGAACTCACTTTCAAGTTAAGTTTCTGAAAACGGTTTTACATCGGAAATCGATTTTATCGTACAAACATCATATTTCAGTTTGTGCTTACATTCCGATTTCTATCTTAATTGCAAACTTCCTACCTTACTTTACTTCAAATACATTTCCGTAAGCTTTCAAAGTTATTATCTGTACGAAACAACTTTTATGTCGGAATCGGATTTCAATGTACGAATGCAGTTTTAATCGTCGAAAGTTTTCCACTGCACTAATTCACCCCCCTCGCCCTCTTAGTGCTCTTGATCCTAACAAAGGTATCATGAGCTTAACTTGCTATTTACAATCGATATCATGTCTCGGAATGGTGAATTATTACATGTTAGGACTCTAGCTAGGAGAGTCCTAATTGAATTTTATTGAAAGGGGCATTCATATAATACCTACCTAGCCGACCCCTATTAAAGAGGTGAAGAGGCCGACTAGGGTTAGGGTTAGTTGGGAGGTTGCTTCTTAGAGTAGGAGTCTTATTAAAAGTTAGTTAGAAGTATGAGTCTTGAGTAGGAGTCCTATTAAGAGTTGGGGTTTAGAAGCCCTATAAATAATCATATATTCATCCTCATTTTACAAGCAATAGCTCATCTTCTTAGCAGTCTTTAAGCAGCAACCTAGAGGAAGGAACCCCTATAGAGTTCTTGCTAGTCATAGGTGCCCAGCAAGCCAATCATGTGAGTGATGGCACATGTGACTTGACACGGAATCTTTTTTGCTTATTATATTTTGGCATTTATCACTTTATATTGATTATTGCATATATGCATGTATATATTGTGATGTCCTTAGATCCATGCAATGGGAATCAGATCGTGATGAGATCATAATAATGAGATCGATTCACTGTTAAACATAAAACCTAAATAATCCCGGTTATAGGTTACTCGAGAGGGACATCGTGATAACCATACAGACTGGTGTGTTGTATATCTATCCATATGATGGATGCAGCTGGTCTCATAGCTACTTGTGTGGGGACACTAGGGATACAGTACAGGTGCTCATTGGAGAATGAGTTCACTGATTGATCCACTTCTGAAATGCTGGATGGTTGATGATGCCTTATTCTCAGATAGTGATTCCATAGTCCTAGTGGTGTATTTGGTCCTTAGACTTGAGATACTAAGGATGTCCTATATGAGTGCTCCACTCTTTGATACCAGACTTATAGATTTGGATGTCCCAAATCTAGTATAGTTGGTCATTGGGAGTGGCAACTGACCTTACGAGGGTTATTGAGTATCGATAGAGGATCATCCACTCTTGGCATCATAAGGGGAATATCCCATGTGTTCTTGCTCAGACAAATATCTAGCCAGGGTCACTCGGGTTGAGAGAGAAAGAGTTCTCCAAGAGAATCCGATTAGAGCGATACTCGAGTAGAAACCATATGGGTCTGATAACACCATGCTCGATATACGGTCTCTAGGATATTAAATGGATGAGAGACTATAGATATACGGTAACTGAGGACAGACGGGTTCAATGGATTGGATTCTCTTGTATCGTCTGGGGACTACGGTGTAGTGGCCTAGTACATCCGTAGTCAATGAGTCGAGTGAATTATTATAGAGATAATAATTCACTAAGTTAGAAGGAGTTCTGATAGGTATGACTCACGGCTAGCTCGATATTGGGCCTAGAGGGTCACACACACATGGTAAGCATTGCGATAAGTAGAGGTTCGGATATGAGATATCCGTCGGAGCCCCTGTCTTATTGGATATCCAATAAGCCCCTGAATTATTGGTTCCATGGACGAGATCCAATAAGAGTCCATGAGAGATTATTGGATAGAGATCCACTAATCTAAAAGGCTTGGGTAATTGGATGTAGATCCAATACCCACTAGGGGAGGATCCATTAGGTTTTGATAGAGGGGCCTCTATAAATAGGAGGGATTCAGAGCCTCATAGGCGAGAGCCTTTGCTTACCTCTCCTATTCTCCTTCCCCTCTCCACCTTAGGGCAGGCATTTTGAGGAGCGTCGTCGTAACCCTACTGTGTGGATCACCACTAGAGAGGAGGATGCTTGACCTCCTTCACCCTCTCCTAAAGATCTGCAAGGAAACAAGAATATACGATCTCCCTAGGTAACACAATCTACTCTATATGCATTTTTAAGTATCGCGGATTTTGCGAACCAATCTTTGCACAACGATGAACATCTCTTTGGGAATAGGGGATTTTGTTTTTCTTATTCTTCCACTACGCATGTGATGTCGCCCCCAAGATTTCCTAACAGTTCCAAGGAGGTTGATCCCCTAAAAAGATCAACCCCGAGCTTAGAATCCGTAAGGGTTCTAGCACTTGGTATCAAAGCATCGTTCTTGGCATCTCGCTGCCCTTCCATAGCCATCCATCAGCCCTCCACAGCAACCCAAAGTAAGTCAGTAGTGTCTACACCATCTCATTCTGGGGATATGCCTTAGAGACCACAGCTTACCTTCTGAATAGAGTTCCAACTAAGTTGGTAGTGTCTACACCATATAAGATATGGAAAGAAAAGAAGCCTAATCTTAAGATTGTTAAGATTTGGGGCTGTCCTGCCCACGTTAAAAGACACAACCCCGATAAGTTGGAATCGAGGACAGAGCGGTGCAAGTTCATGGGATATCCTAAAGAAACTTATGGGTATTATTTCTATCATCTCGAGGACCAAAAGGTCTTTGTAGCGAAGAGAGCAGTTTTCCTTGAGAAGGAACACATTCTTGGCGAAGACAGTGGGAGTATGATAGAGTTAAGCGAGGTTAGAGAACCTAGCTCAAGCACCACTCCACAGCCCAAGTCTGCTCAGGTACCTAACACACAAGTTCCAACTTTACATAGGTCCAACAGAATATCCCATCCTCCTGAGTGATATATGGGACATATTAGAGGAGAAGATGTTGAAGATATTGATCCTCAAACCTACGAGGAGGTTATTATGAGTATAGACTCCGGGAAGTGGCAAGAAGACATGAATTCTGAGATGGATTTTATGTACTCCAACAAGATTTGGAACCTAGTTGATGCACCCAAAGGTATTGTACCTATCGGTTGCAAGTGGATCTTTAAGAAAAAGATCAAAATAGATGGAAAGGTAGAGACCTATAAAGCAAGGCTAGTGGCTAAGGGGTATCGTCAAAGGCAAGGTATTGACTATGATGAAATCTTCTCACCCATAGCAATGCTAAAATCCATCCGAATTCTATTAGCTATTGCAGCACACTATGATTATGAGATCTGGCAGATGGATGTGAAAACTGCATTCCTCAATGGGAACCTTGAGTAGGAGGTGTATATGATACAACTTGAGGGATTCGTGTCCAAGAACTTCCCAGATAAGGTGTGCAAGTTACTTAGATCCATTTATGGACTAAAGCAAGCTTCCCGAAGTTGGAACATAAGATTTGATGAGGCAATCAAATCTTATGACTTTGTTAAGAATGAAGATGAGTCTTGTGTGTACAGAAAGGTAAGTGGGAGCGCTATCACCTTTTTGATGTTATATGTGGATGACATCTTGATCATTGGGAATGACGTAGGAATGCTATCCACAGTAAAGGCTTGGTTATCTATACACTTCTCCATGAAGGACTTAGGGGAAGCATCCTTTATCTTGGGGATTCGAATCTATAGAGACATATCCAAGAGGATGCTTGGCTTGTCCTAGTCTAGGTACATAGAAACCATTGTCAAAAGGTTTGGCATGAAAAATTCTAAGAGAGGTCTCATACCGATGAGACATGGGATATCGCTTTCTAGGAGTATGTCCCCAAAGACTCCAGAAGAAAGGGCGAACATGGATATGATACCTTATGCCTCAGCGATAGGGTCTATCATGTATGTCATGCTATGTACTAGGCCTGTTATAGCACATACTCTGAGTGTCACGAGCGGGTATCAAGCGGATCCAGGCTTGGAGCACTAGAAAGTAGTAAAGTATATCTTTATGTACTTGAGAAGGACTAAGGATCTTTTACTAGTATATGGAGGTAATAGCCTCAAGGTTGAAGGCTACACAGAATCAGGTTTTCAGTCTAATATCGATGATAGCAAGTCAAATTCGGAGTATGTGTACACCTTGAATGGAGAAGCAGTGTGCTGGAAGAGTTTCAAGCAAGATACTACTGCTAACTCGACCACAAAGGCGGAGTACATTGCTGCATCAGATGCAGCAAAGGAGGAGTCTGGGTGAAGAAGTTCATCACAGATTTGGGAGACATGCCGGATAGCGAGGAGCCAATTTTCTTATATTGCGATAACAATGAGACAATTGCTCAAGCGAATGAACCCAGGTCTCATCAGAAATCTAAGCATGTTCTGAGGAGGTTCCACCTTATCAAATAAAATCGTAACTCGAGGAGATGTACTAGTGGAAAGAGTTCCATTCGAAGATAACATTGCAGATCCACTAATAAAGTCATTATCTCAGATTATCTTTGAGCGTCATAGGGGTCTGATGGGGATCAGACACATAGGTGATTGGCTTTAGGTCAAGTGGGAGATTACTAGTCATAGGTGCCCAGCAAGTCAATCACGTGAGTGATGGCACATGTGACTTAACACGGAATCTTTTTTTGCTTATTATATTTTGGCATTTATCACTTTATATTGATTATTACATATATGCATGTATATATTGTGATGTCATTGGATTGTGCAATGGGAATCGGATTGTGATGAGATCACAATAATGAGACCGATTCACCTTTAAACATAGATCCTAAATAATCCCGGTCATAGGTTACTCGAGAGGGACATTATGATAACCGGATAGACTGGTGTGTTGTATACCCATCCATATAATGGATGCAGCTGGTCTCATAGTTGCTCATGTGGGGACACTAGGGATACAGTACAGGTACTCATTGGAGAATGAGTTCACTGATTGATCCGCTTTTGGAATGCTGGATGGTTGATGATGCCTTATTGTTAAACAACGATTCCATATTCCTAATGGTGTATTTGGTCCTTAGACTTGAGACACTAAGGATGTCCTGTATGAGTGCTCCACTCTTTGATACCAGACTTATAGGTTTGGATGTCCCAGATTTAGTACAATTGGTCATTGGGAGTGGCAGTCGACCTTACGAGGGCTATTGAGTGTCAATAGAGGATCATCCACTCTTGGCATCATAAGAGAAATATCCTATATGTTCTTGCTCAGACAAAACCCTGGCCAGGGTCATTCGGGTTGAGAGAGAAAGAGTTCTCAGGGAGAATCAAATTAGAGCGAGACTCGAGTAGAAATCGTATAGGTCTGACAACACCATGCTCAATATACGGTCTCTGGGATATTATTAGGACTCTTTTTCTGAGCTTTTGAATAATGTTTATTGAGTCTGTTTAGTCCAGTTATTTATTGAGTCGGTTTGGTTCAATTAGAGTCAAGTAGAGGTTTATTTAATATTTATTTATTATTAGAGTTCAAGTCCTGATGGACTCTGGGTGGAACTCTATAAATAGGGATGCAATTGCTTCTTTTTGGTAATCTATGGAAAATATTATTCTGTCTTTTGATAAACCCAAGGAGGGCCGATCCCCTCGAAGCGATCAAAGAGGGCCGATCCCCTCGAAGCAATCAAGGAGGGCCAATCCCCTCGAAGTGATCATTATCATCCCCATTTCTCTTCTTTCTTTGACGATAAGACTTTAGGGTCTTATCATTTGGTATCAGAATGACGATAAGACCTTTAGGGTCTTATCATTTGGTATCAGAGCCTATGATAAGACTTTAGGGTCTTATCATTTGGTATCAAAGCAACGATCCATGGCGCAGCCCGCCGCAGCCTTGCTTCCCTTCTTCCCCACCACCACTACAAGGCAACTCTTTCTTCACCATTGTCGCTGTTTCCCTGGCCAGCGACCTTCGACCACCGCTTGACCTCCTCGCTACCCCATCTCGTTAAAAAAAAAAAGAAAAAAGAAAAAAGAAAAGAAGAAACACAAGAGGAAGAAGAAACCGTAGCCACCCCTGCGTCCCCTGCTTCCGGCCAACCCACCCGCCGCTGCTGCTCTCCGGCCAGCACCCAACATCGCCCCGCTTCCCGGCCGGCGACCACCACCGCCGCTGTTCCCCGGCCAGGAGACGACGCTGCCAGCGTCCATCCCAGCCCTACTGCCATCGCCCGCCTCCCCTTGCGTCGCAGTGTAGTTGCTCAACCTCTCCTCCTCTGCGATCATTGGTGACGCTGCTCCCAGCCGCGCCACCACTGCTGCCTCTCCACCACCACCCACCTCCCCTTGTGTCGCAGCACAGCCGCCGATTGTCACCCTCCTCGCGACGACCGAAACAGGGCAACTCACGGATTGCCCTTGTTCCCAACCGCGTCACCACCACTTTTCCCAACCGCATTACTGCCGCTCGATCACCTGTCCAGCGACCTCTTCTCCTCGCGTCCCCATCTCGCTCGAGCGAGAAGGACCGCCGGCACCGCAGCTGTAGCCACCGGTTGTCGCAGCCCCTCCTTGCAACGGTTGTAGAAACAAAGCTTCCTCTGTTGTCGTAGCCCCTCATCGATCGTAGCCATGCCTCGAGCGCCGTCACCTTCCAACCGACCCACCACCACTGCCAGCCACCGTGCGGCGACCACTGCTCACCTCCCAACCGTCGCTCCCCCTGGCTCGGGCGAGAACGACCACTACCACTCCCCCTTGCTCTGCCCCCTTGTGACTGAAATAGGGCAATCCTCTTGCTGCTGCCCAGCCAGCGATGATGCCGCTCGTCGCCCAGCCTGCCACCATCGATTCCTATTTTCCACTGCAGCCTCAACCTCGGCAATGCCACTGCAGCCGCCCTCCAACAGCATGTTGAATCTTAGATTTTGATGATGAAACTAATTGATTGTATTTAGATGTTTAATTTCATTTTGAGTGATGCAGGTCTACTCGATCAGGATTAGACAGTTAACACAGGAGGAATTGACGTTGCGCCGGAGGAGATCACGATAGGATATTGGATGGCAGAAGGCTTCGGACATCGGGCATCGGGCCAAAAGCAAAATTGCGCCAAGGATATCGGGGTTGCGGAGGTCAGCCGCCGATTGGGCAACAAGCCGCAAGAGAGGACGATACGCTGAAGAATCGGACGAAGCGCCAACTAATGACGTGCCGAGCAATAGAATGTCAATTCGCATTGTAATAATTGTCTAGATCGGAGTAGAGTTTTGGCTTGTGTGTGCAGATTTAACTACGATGACGATGAAGACATAAAGCGAAACAAAGTGTCGGAGTCAAGCGCGAAGGATTTGTTATGAGTTTGAGAGTTCGATGAAAGTCCGAAGGTTCGTCGGGAATGCTGTCGGAACTAGCCGAGAATGAGTAGGGAGCTTGCCGAAGGGTTTTTCGGAAGCTCGCCGGAAGGTAAGTTGGAAGTTCGCGGAGCTCGCCGAGAAAGATCGGAGCTTGCCGAAGAAGCTCATTGGAACTCGCCAAGATCAAATCGTGAAGTCTAGGAGCTTGCCGGGAGTCCATAGAATGGTTTCCGAGAGTTCGTCGGAAGACTGTCGGAAGTTCACCGGAAAAAGTCTTGACTTGTGGACCTTGTAATAGCTTAGAAAATATCTTTAAATTCGTAGTTAGCACATTAATTAGGGTTAATTTTAGGTGTTAATCCTATAACTCAAGCAGGGGCCAATTGGGCCCGAGTTCGGACTGGTTTGGGCCAAGTTTGGAGCCGAACCAGTGAGCTGAAATAGTGTAAGCGGTGGCACCGCCAGATTAGGCGGTGGCACCACCTAGAACCCGAGAACCAAGTGATGGCACCGCTTGGCTGGGCGGTGGCACCCCCAGCACCCAAGAGCCAGGCTGTGGCACCGCTTAGCTGGGCGGTGGCACCGCCAGTACACTGTCAGTGTCAGACACTGACAGGCGGTGGCACTGCCAGCATCGGGAACCAAAGAGAATTCAAATTTTGGAGCCCAAATTTGAATCCTCTTGAGGCCTATAAATACCCCTCAATTCTCAACTGAGAACACAACTTTTTTAGAAGGAATAGATTGAGAAAAAGGTCTTAGAAAAGTCTTAGCAAGTCTTGTTTTCAATTTGTTAGAGTGTTCACCTCCTTCTTTCTTGCTGAAAATTTGTAAGAGTATGAACCGCTTGTAAAAGGTTGTAAGAGGGGTATTTGTCCTTCCCCTTCAAGAGATTTGCTAGTGGAAGGTGGGAGCCTCATCGAAGAGGGCCTCGCAAGTGGATGTAGGTCATTTGACCGAACCACTTTAAAATTGGCGTGATCTCTGGTTTGCATTTTCTTATTGATATTTACATTACTGCAAACCTTCTTATGTGCTTTATTTCCTCATTACCTTTGCTGCATACCTTTACGAACACACGTTCAAGTTAAGCTTTTCAAGTTCGATTTTTATCGTATGAAAGATTTGTCGAAACCAAAGTTTTAATCCGCTGCACTAATTCACCCCCCCTCTTAGTGCCGCTCCGATCCTAACAATCGGTATCAGAGCCCGGTATTTCTCATTTCGGATTTACACCTGAGAGAAATGGCTCTTCATGGCTTTCAAGAGGGCTTATCGGTTTTTCGTCCACCGTTGTTTAACGGATTGGACTACACTTATTGAAAAACTCAAATGAGAGTTTTCTTGATTTCTATGAATTTGGATTTATGGAATATCATTGAAATTGGTTTTCAACTTCCCTCTAAATAGATGAACGAATGGTCGGATTTGGAGAAGAAGTATTTTTCTTTAAACGCAAAGGCTATGAATGCCTTATTTTGCGCTTTGGACAAAAATAAGTTCAATTGAATTTCTACGTGTGAAACGACTTTTGATATTTGGTGAACACTTGAAATCACACACAAGGGAACTAATAGAGTCAAAGACTCGAAAGTTAACATTTTATTGCATGATTTTGAGCTTTTTCGAGTGCAACCAAGCGAGACTATAGGCGACATGTACACCCGTTTCACGGATGTCATCAATAATCTAAGAGTACTTGGTAAATCTTTTTCGAATTTTGATCTCGTAAGCAAGATCTTAAGATCCCTTCCAAAAAGGTGGGATCCTAAAATAACCGCAATATAAGAAATAAAATATTTAAATATTTTTTCACTTGAAGAACTAATTAGTTCGTTGATGACATATGAAATGGTGCACAATGCACATAATGAACATGATGAACAAAATCACCTTCCAAAGAATAGGAAGAATTTGGAACTCCGGACAAATGAATACCACTTGAGCAATGACTCAAGTGATGAGGACAATGATGAACTTGAACTTCGAGCACTAAATCTTAATAAGTTTATTAAATAAAAATCTAAAATAAACAATAAACTTAAACGGAGGAAGAGGCTAAAGAAGAGGAAGGCAACAAAGGATGAATAAAAATCTTCCAAAGGTGAAACGACAAATTGGGCTTTGACGAGCTTCGACTACAAGGTAAGTAACTCAACTCTCCTGAATTATTTTGAAATTACATAATACTTTTCATGAGTTATTTTTAATTTAGTTTAGGATTAATTACATGAAAATAAAAAAATTAGAAATCATGCTTATCATTCAAGTAATTTTGAAAATAATCATGAAAATTGTATGTTTATGATAAACAAAATGATTTTGATTAAAAATGCCTTATGAAATATGATACCATGCCTAATAAATTTAATTTTTGAAGCTATGCATGATGATGATGAGTTTTGGGTAATTTATAGTTTATTGATTATTGATGATTTCCACAATGATCTTTTACAATTTATGGATTATCGATTTATATCATGATGAAAGTTGCTTTCAAAAATGATACACGGCTTTTGTATGCAAACTAAGCATGAAAAGATAGATTCACCTAAAAAGAAAAATGTCTGACTACAACAAATAACAAATGATTTTGGTTGAAAATACTTTATAATCAATGAAACCATCATTGATGAATATGCTTTATGTTTAATAGTTTCTTTGGCTTATATGCTCTATCATGATAAATATTTTGAAAATAAATTAAATCATATTTGATTTGAAGTAATGCTGATGCATTTTTTGATTTGACATAAAAGTGACTTTAAAAAATGATGTATGTTTTGATTTGACATAAATGAAATAGGCATGCTTATATGAAATAGTGAAGTGTCATGCTTGACAATTGTATACTTAATGATGCATAAAGTTGTAATGAAAATATTAATATTTTAATATTATGATTTGATGATTTTATGCATGACATTGTAAAGTTATATATAATGATGCATAATGATGAAATTGTGTAATAAAAATATTAAATATTTTGAAACCATGTTTTAGTGTCATGCATATTGATCATGCTTAATAAATCTTAAAATTATGCATGATGAATCTTACGATTTATGGATTATTGATTTTTACCATAATGAAAGTACCTTATTGATCATTGTTGAAATAAAACTCTTTCGGTTTTAAACATGAAACATGTTTTTATTTGGCATAAATGAAACAAAATCATATGTTTTGAAACAATCGAAAAGAGGAAAACATTCTTGAAAATTATTTTGCTCAATCTTATTGATTTTGATGAATCCATTTGTATTATCTTTGTGAATCTCTTGGATTTTGATAATGATTTTGATGATTTAAATTCGAATAAATTTTTATCGAAATCATGATCTTGATCTCTTGAAATTTATAACATAAAATCCTTTATGAATCAAGATTGTTTTCTATTTAAAAGGAGATTTATCGAAATGTTTCATAGTCTTTTAGTATTCATGATCTTGATAATTATGCTTTGAAACTTTATGTAAACCAAGAATATTCATCATGATTCTCTCTTTGAATATTTAAAGAGGAGAATGTTCTAGATGAATCATGATTTTGATGATTGAATATTTGATGTGCATGAATTGAGATCTTGCTCTCCTACTATTCTTTTTGCTATTCACCAAAAGGAAGACTAATTATAATAAACCATGATATGCTATATGAATTTTATTGTATTCATGAAGTAATATCTCATCACTAATTTTTGTTTATATTCCTTCATGTGATGATATGAATATATGAAACACTTATGATATGATTTTTTATACAATTCCATGTATTCGTGAAATATTTATCTCATCACCCAATTAATTCCTCTTGATACTCCTAATGTGATGAAGTGAAATTATGCATGAAATACAAATGGGGAGAAGTTTTGATCATGCATGATAGGATATAATTTGACAAATTGATACCATCATGATATGAAACATCTATGATTTGTAATGATGTATGCAATACTTGTGCTTTCTAATTATGATGTGATGTATTACATATGATGTAAATCATGATTTAAAATACTATGAGTTGTTGCTAAAATAATGTATTATAAATATTGATTTAATGTTTTGTATCATGAATACTCTAAATGATGAATGTTTGGTATCATGATCAAAATGTTGACAAATAGTTAAAAATTTTAGTATCATGTATGATATCCTCATAATGTTGATCGATTTATTCAATATCATGCATGAATGAATATAAGGTTTTTGAAAATGTGCATATTCTAATTTGAAAATATAATAATGCACAAATAAGATTGATACTTACCTTTGTCATAATTGATGTAAAGGGTCTTCTCTTCTTTTTGACAATAACAAAGGGGGAGATAGCTAGCTTGCACAAGTCAAGAAGATGCAAAAACTTGATTGCTAGCTTGCCTATCTTTAGCAAAGATTGCTAACTTGCTTATTTCAAGAAGCAAAAGTTGTCTTCTTGAACATCACTATCTTGCCTATCTCAAGAAGCAAGACTTGCAACTTGCACATTACAATAGGAAGCAAGAATCAATAGCTTACACACTTCAACAAGAAAGCTATCTTGTATTTGCTTTCGAAATTTTTGCTAGCTTGTATGTTGCAAAACTTGCTCACTTTTTCAAACACTTTGCTAGCTTGCACTTTGTAAAGGAAGTGAAAATAGCACTTCTCAAAAGAGAAGAAAGAACTTACTATCTTGAACATCACAAAAATTTGCTACCTTGCATGATGTAAAATTTGCTAAGATCACTATCTCAAAAGAGTTGCTATCTCAAAAAAAGCAAATGTGCTATCTTGCCTATCTCAAAATACAAAACATGCTAACTTGTTACGGAAGCAAAATTGCTAGCTCAAACATTGCAAAGGAAGCAAAAATTTGCTAGCTTGCAACTTGCATATCATGAAAATTGCTAGCTTGTAGTCTAAAGAGAAGCAATTAGTTGTTATCTCAAAAAAAGCAAACATGCTAAACTTACACATCTTTAATTGCTAGATTGCATGATGATAAAATTTGATACTATGTTTTTCATACAATGTATGAAACTTTTTATCTCTAAACACATAAGAGTAGGAACTTCTCCTTTTTGTTGATGACAAAGGGGGAGAAGTATGATGACATGACATGTTATGCATAAGTTTATGATGAAATGTTGCTTGGATTCTTGAATCCAAGAGTTTTTATCAATAAGCCATATTGATAGGGGGAGTTTGTTTAAACTCCGGGAGTTAAGGTTAACTCCGTTAGTCATCAATTAGTTGTCATCATCAAAAAGGGGGAGATTGTTGAATCTCAGATTTTGATGATGAAACTAATTGATTGTGTTTAGATGTTTAATTGCATTTTGAGTGATGCAGGTCTACTCGATCAGGATTAGATAGTTAACGCAGGAGGAATTGACGTTGCACCGGAGGAGATCACGATAGGATATTGGATGGCAGAAGGCTTTGGACATCGGGCATCGGGCCAAGAGCAGAATTACGCCAAGGATATCAGGGTTGCGGAGGTCAACCACCGATTGGGCAACAAGTCTCAAGAGAGGACGATGCGCTGAAGAATCGGACGAAGCGCCAACCAATGACGTGCCGAGCAACAGAATGTCAATTCGCGTTGTAATAATTGTCTAGATCGGAGTAGAGTTTTGGCTTGTGTGTGCAGGTTTAACTACGATAACGATGAAGACATAAAGCGAAACAAAGTGTCGGAGTCAAGCGCGAAGGATTTGTTGTGAGTTTGAGAGTTCGACGAAAGTCCGAAGGTTCGTCGGGAAAGCTGCCGGAACTAGCCAAGAATGAGTAGGGAGCTTGCCGAAGGGTTTTTCGGAAGCTCGCCGGAAGGTTCGTTGGAAGTTCGCGGAGCTCGCCGAGAAAGATCGGAGCTTGCCGAAGAAGCTCATTGGAACTCGCCAATATCAAATCGTGAAGTCTAAGAGCTTGCCAGGAGTCCGTAGAATGGTTTCCGAGAGTTCGTCGGAAGACCATCGGAAGTTCGTCGGAAGCTCGCTGGAAAAAGTCTTGACTTGCGGACCTTGTAATAACTTAGAAAATATCTTTAAATTCGTAGTTAGCACATTAATTAGGGTTAAGATTAGATGTTAATCCTATAACTCAAGTAGGGGCCAATTGGGCCCGAGTTCGGACTGGTTTTGGCCAAGTTTGGACCCAACCAGTGAGCTGAAATAGTGTAGGCGGTGGCACCGCCAGATTAGGCGGTGGCACAGCCTAGAACCTGAGAACCAAGCGGTGGTACCGCTTGGCTGGGCGGTGGCACCGCCAGTACACTATCAGTGTCAGACACTAACAGGCGGTGGCACCGCCAGCATCGGGAACCAAAAAGAATTCAAATTTTGGAGCCCAAATTTAAATCCTCTTGAGGCCTATAAATACCTCTCAATTCTCAGCTGAGAACACAACTTTTTGAGAAGGAATAGATTGAGAAAAAAGTCTTAGAAAAGTCTTAGCAAGTCTTGTTTTCAATTTGTTAGAGTGTTCACCTCCTTCTTTCTTGCTGAAAATTTGTAAGAGTGTGAACCGCTTGTAAAAGGTTGTAAGAGGGGTATTTGTCCTTCCCCTTCAAGAGATTTGCTAGTGGAAGGTGGGAGCCTCATCAAAGAGGGCCTCGCAAGTGGATGTAGGTCATTTGACCGAACTACTTTAAAATTGCCGTGATCTCTAGTTTTCATTTTCTTATTGCTATTTATATTACTGCAAACCTTCTTACGTGCTTTATTTTCTCATTACCTTTGCTGCACACCTTTACGAACACGCGTTCAAGTTAAGCTTTTCAAGTTCGATTTTTATCGTATGAAAGATTTATCGAAACCAACGTTTTAATCCGCTGCACTAATTCACCCCCCCCTCTTAGTGCCACTCCGATCCTAACACAGCACACACAGCAAGCTCTTGTGCGGTCACTTCAACCTCAGCAATGCATGCACCGACTCCTCTTCTCAACCTCAGCCGCTTCAACGGCACCGTTGTGTCCTCAACCGCACGCGATCAATCGGTGTCACCAACGCCTCCTTCCATAGTGCGGTAGAGACAGAGCAACGCTGCCTTCCATCTGCACCATCGCAACCACCGCAGCGACAGGCCCTTGGCGACGCTGCCCCCAGCTGCAGCCACATCAACGCAGTCGCCTTCCAACCCCAACGCTCTCACCCCACGCAGCGATATAAATAGGGCAGCTACTCTTCCTCCAACGCAGCGACCGTAGCACTGCCCTTGGCGTCCACCTCCTCGGAAACTTCGCATCGACAGTGTTGATGCCCTTGATCGATACCAAAAATAGAAGTCGAGATTATAGATTTGCAGTCTTATGCAATGGCCACTGATAACTCGGTGAAAGCACAAATGGAAGCATTGGAAATCAGAATTGAGAACCGACTGCAAGAAACACTTAATGATTTCAGAAAGAGCCTACTAGAGAGCCTCAGCAAATTTCAACAAAATGGGGGCTCAAGTTCTACGTTGCACAGATCTGAAAATACAGGAAAAGGGCCCCAAGATTGTGACACAAATTACTCACACATGAAGATGGAATTTTCGAGATGGAAAGATGGAGATCCGACCAATTGGATCTCTAAGGCAGAAATTTTTTTCCATTTTCACAGAACCCCAGAAGAATCCAAGGTAGAAGTGGCCTCAATCCAACTCAAGGGAGATGCACTCCAGTGGTATGATTGGTATGAAACTTTCCACGGAGTTCCTTCGTGGGAGCGGTTCAAAGGAGGGCTTCTTATTCGCTTTGGCCCATCCGAATATAAGAATATTGATTGTCAGCTCACCAAAATTCATCAGACTTCTACAGTGTTAGAATATCAGAGTAGGTTTGAAAGATTGTCAAATCAAGCTAGAGATTGGTCGGACCGACAACTTCTGGATACATTTATTGAAGGGCTTATTCCAGAGATCCGGTGTGAAGTTAAGGCTCGTCAACCCCGCACTATGATAGCTGCGATTTCATTTGCAAATCTATATGAGAAAAAAATTAGCAAGGAAAGATCAGCAAGGGGTTTGTACTATGATGAAAAATGGAGTATAGAGCACCGATGTAAATAAGGGCAACTTCTGATGATTGAACCAATTAGAGAGGAGCCGAAAGCTAAGAATATGGACTCCGATCATGAAGGTATAAATTCTAATGAAGACGTTGAACCTACCGTACATACAATGCATACATTAGCCGACTACTCTAACCCGCAAACTATGGAAGTTGCTGAAACTCTAGAGCATCAGCCTATTATAGTTTTGATTGATACTGGTAGCACTAACAATTTTATGGATAGTGAGATTGTTGATCGATTGGCCCACCACATTGAAGACTATGACAGATTCGAAGTAAAGATCGTTGATGGACGGATTTTCACTTGTGATAGCAAAGGTTCAAAGATAAAATTGATTATACAGGGCTAGAAGTTTCATGCAACGATTACTACACTGAAAGACCGACCTGTTGCTTACACTATCAAAAAGTGGAGACCATACTTACTTGATCAACGGGTTATGATGCATTACAGATAGTTTATAGCTAAAGTGCTGAAAGAGAAGCTCCCTGAGATTGATGCTGCTCAACCTTGAGGACAAGGCTGATTTGAAGAGAGAGGAACTCTTAGGACCCTTTTTCTGAGCTTTTGAATAATGTTTATTGTGTCTGTTTAGTCCAGTTATTTATTGAATCGGTTTGGTTTAGTTAGAGTCAAGTAGAGGTTTATTTAATATTTATTTATTATTAGAGTTCAAGTCTTGATGGACTTTGGGTGGAACTCTATAAATAGGGATGTAACTACTTCTTTTCGGTAATCTATGAAAAATATTATTCTGTCTTTTGACAAACCCAAGGAGGGCTGATCCCCTCGAAGTAATCAAGGATGGCCGATCCCCACGAAGCGATCAAGGAGGGCTGATCCCCTCGAAGCGATCAAGGAGGCCGATCCCCTCGAAGTGATCATTATCATCCCCATTTCTCTCCTTTCTTCGACGATAAGACTTTAGGGTCTTATCATTTGGTATCAGAGCGACGATAAGACCTTTAGGGTCTTATCATGTATTAAATGGATGAGGGACTATAGGTATATGGTAACTGAGGACAGACAGGTCCAATGGATTGGATTCTCCTGTATCGTTTGGGGACTACGGCGTAGTGGCCTAGTACGTCCATAGTCGATGAGTCGAGTGAATTATTATGGAGATAATAATTCACTAAGTTAGAAGGAGTTCTGATAGGTATGACTCATGGCCAGCTCGATATTGGGCCTAGAGAGTCACATACATATGGTAAGCATTGCGATGAGTGGAGGTTCGGATATGAGATATCTGCCAGAGCTCTTGTCTTATTAGATATCCAATAAGCTCCTGTATTATTGGATCCCATGGACGAGATCCAATAAGAGCCCATGAGAGATTATTGGATAGAGATCCACTAATCTAAAAGGCTTGGGTAATTGGATGCAGATCCAATACCCACTAGGGGAGAATCCATTAGGTTTTGACAAGGGGCCTCTATAAATAGGAGGGATTCAGGAACCTCATAGGGAAATGAATTGATGTAAAGAATTGCACCTTTGTGTTATTCCCTTCTTTTTGCCAATGACAAAGGGGGAAAAAGAATTGCTAATGTGCACATCTCAAAAGAGAACCAAAATTTTCTAGCTTGCACAGTTCAAGAAGAAGCATATCACTCTAGCTTGCATATTGCAAAGAAAATCAAACTTGCTAGCTTGCATGTTCTAAAATCATGTAAAAATTACTATTTACTATCTTGCATTATGTTTCAAAAATTTGCTAACTTGAACATCACAAAGAAAAGAAAACATGCTATCTTGCACATCTCAAAAGATGTAAAAAATTTTTTGCTAACTTTTATATATGAAAAACTTGCTAGCTTGCATAATGATATATGATGTTTCAAAAACTTGAAATTATGTTTATAATGTAATGATTGTTAGGATCAAGAGTCGGCACTAAGAGGGGGGGTAAATTAGTGCAACGGTAAAATAACATCGGTTTAAAAACTTTTATACGATAAAAACTGATTTCGACGTAGAAATCTGATTTCGGAAACTTAACTTTGAAATACATTCGTAAATGAATTAATGGCAGTAAGCAATTGAAGAGGTTTGCAGTTAAAGTCAATTGCTCAAGACAAAAACGCAAACCAGATTTTAGAGTGGTTCGGTCAACGTGACCTACATCCACTTTCAGCTTCCTCCGACGAGGTCACCGGCATCCACTAGAGGCCTTCATTCAATAGGCAAAGGCCAATTACCTTTTACACCCCTCTTCTCCTTTTTACGGGTTTAGGAGATAACCCTTACAAGCACTCACTCTCCTCTCTAAACAAAATTCTAACACTTAGACTAGATGAGGATTCTCATAAGAGATTTCTATAGCAATTCTTTACTTTTAAACTCTTTGTGCTTATGTGCTTTAACCAGGGATAAGAGGGGCATTTATAGGTTTCAAGTTGATTTAAAATTGGAGCCTAAAACTTTCCAATCCTAGGTTCCCCGGACACGGGCGGTACTACTGCCTGCATTGGGCGGTATCACTGCCTAGTGTCAGTCGACACTGACACTGTCCTAGGCAGTACTACCACCCAAGTCTGGTGGTACCATCGCCTGGGGGGCAGTGTTGGGTGGTACCACCACCCAAACTGGCAGTACGATCGCTTGGCACCCTGCTAAGGGTGGTACAATCGCCCAGACTAGTGGTACCACCGTCTGACACGGTCTCAAAGACTGTGTCATGACGGTGAGACTTCTTGGGGCACTGTTT
This sequence comes from Musa acuminata AAA Group, assembly GCF_036884655.1. NCBI lineage: Eukaryota > Viridiplantae > Streptophyta > Magnoliopsida > Zingiberales > Musaceae > Musa > Musa acuminata. Next base: position 21,190,365 of record NC_088334.1, on the reverse strand, counting down.
GGGCCTTTTATTGGGCCCAACACAGTCCTTACATGGGCCTAGCTGGCCTCTAATTGGGTTAGCCCAAATCCAAACCCATTTACGTGCTAACTACGAAATCTAAGATATTTGCTAAGCTAAATAAGTCCCTATGTCTTGGTTTCTTCTAGCAAGCTTCCGGCGATCTTCCGGCAAACTTCCGACGATCTCTTGATAATGTTCCGGCAGACTCACGGTAAGCTCCTGGACTTCATGATGATCTTCTTGTTGAGTTCCAATGAGCTTCTCTGGCAAGCTCCGAGACTTCTAGGCTGGTTCTGCCAGAACATTTGATGAATGTCTGGACTTCCAACGAACTCTCAAACTCCCAACGAAGTCGCATCCTTGATTCCGGGACTTTATTTTGCTTCATGCCTTGCTATCGTAGTTAATCCTGCACATGTAAAAACATACTTCAATCTAGACAATTAATACTAAGCATTAATCATGTTGTCTGGCATGTCATTGGTCCCTTGACGCTTCGTCTGATTCTTCGGCGCATCATCCTCTCTTGTGGCCTATTGCCTAATCAGCTAGTTGACTCCGCAACTCCGATATCCTTGGTGCAATATCCACTCTTCTTGGCTCGATGCCCAAATCTATACCTTGAAGCCTTCTGTCGATACGTCAACCGATCCACCGGTTCGACGTCTAATCTTCTGACATGTTTTCCTCCGGCACAATATGATTCTTCCTGCTTTAATTGTCTCATCCTGATCGAAGTATCCTGTATCACTCAAAATGCAGATTAAAAATATAACCACTTATCAATTGGTTTCATCATCAAAATCCGAGATTCAATAATCTCTCCCTTTTTTATGATGATAACCAATTGATGATGGAGTTAACCTTAACTCCTAGAGTTTAAACAAACTCCCCCTATCAATATGTCATATTGATATAAACTCTTGGATTCAAAAATCCAAGCAACATGTCATGATCAAATAATGCATGACATCAACATACTTCTCCCCCTTTGTCATCAACAAAAAGGAGAAGTACCACTATCAAGTATTTAAACATACAAGTTCAAATCGTTGCATAATAAATCTTCAAGTTCTACCATCATGCAATTTTGCTATCATCATAGATATGCAAGGTAGTAAGATAGCAATTTCTACAATATACAAGCTAGCAAATTTTACAATATTTTAGAACATGCGAGCTAACAGTTTTGAGATGTTCAAGAAAGCAACACTTGCTTCTTGAAATATACAAGTTGCAAGCTAGCAAATTTTTGCTTCTTTTACAATGTTTGAGCTAGCAATTTTGCTTTCATTGCAAAGTACAAGTTAGCATATTTTGCATCTTGAGATAGGCAAGATAGCACTTTTTGTATGCAAGCTATCAAATTTTACACATAAAAAATTTAGCAAAATTTTACATCTTTTGAGATGTGCAAGATGGACTATTTTGTCTCTTTTTGAAATGTGTAACTTGGCAAACATTGCTTCTCTTGATATTTGCAAGAGTACTTCTTGCTTCCTTTTTGAGATTAACAAGCTAGCAAGTTTGCCTCTTTTCGAATTGTACAAGCTAGCAAATTTGCTTTCTAGCAAGTTTTGCTCCCCCTTTGTCATTGTCAAAAAGAAGGGAAGACCCTTTACATCAATTTTCAAATTATGACAAAGGTAAATAGTATAGATGAAAATTCAAGTCATAAATATCAAAACAATTATTTTATCATGAATATTTCATCATTGCGTGCATCATTATCATAAGTTAAAGTATTACATGCATAATACCAAATCATCATGTATATAAAATATAAAATCATCATTACATGCATGATTCCAAATCATAATTCTAGAGTATTATTTTAGAAAATGATAATTATTTATTTTTATATTATTTCAAAAATCATAGTGTTGCATGCATCATTCCAAAACATTTCAAGCCATACAAGCCATAAATACAAAGAGATTATGTCATGAAGGATAAGACCAATTAAATACCAAAAGACATGATTCATATAGTAAATCTCTTCTTTAAATAAAATATCGAGAAAAAAATCGTAGGAGTTCAAAGAAGAGATCTTGAAAAAAATCTTAAGTAATTCTAAGAAATCAAGATATAATTTTGATAAAACTTATTCAAATTTAAATCATCAAAATCATCAACAAATCTTTTCAAGAAAACTTAATGAAGATAAAAGTAAATAGATTCTCATGAGAACTCGATTCATGCATAATGTCTCAATTTTTCATGAATGTCATAAGACATAATTTATTTCAATAAATCTCTTTTTATAAGTGGATAAAAGAAACATAGGAGATCTTGATTCGTGCATAAGAAATCTCAAATTATAAATTTCAAAAAATCAAGATAAAGCTCATTCAAATTTAAATCGTCAAATCAAAATTATTTTCAAGAGATTCATAAAAAGAACATAAATAGATTAATTAATCTTTCCTTTTTAGAAAAATTGATAAAGTAGGAAAAAATAAATTCTTCGAGAAACCTTTCCTCTTTTTAGTTGTTTCAATTTATTTGATTTAATTCATAGAAGCATGCATTTTTCATTTATTCCAAATGAAAACAAGCATCATCGTTTAAAAACGAAAGTTTCAATATACTATAAATCATCAAGCATAATTTCAAAATGTTAACTTTCAAATCATTACTTCAAATCCTCATGCATAATATAAAATCATTAAGCAAGATACAAAGTCATTTAACATTTTCATTATGTCTTATATCATTATGTCTTTAAAACATCAAGCATTATTGCATTAAACATAGAGCATTTTATTTAAAATAAAAAGCAATACGGAAATCATCAAGATGCACATTATTACTACATTACATCATTAAAGCCTCAAGCATGATTTCATGAGGCTTAAATCATTTTTCAATCAAAATCGGAAATCATCAAGAAGAAATTTTTCAAAAACATACATAGAATTATCATTACATTTAAATCTAACATTTTATTATATTTTTATAAAACATGTAATTTTCATGATTATTTTTAAAATCACTAGAAAGATAAGTATGATACAATTTTATTTTTGTATTTTCATTACATCATAAAACATGCAATTAAAAAAATGTATATAATTTTCTTAAGCTAAATTAAAACTAAATTAAAAATAAGTCATGAGAAGCATTATGTAATTTCAAAATAAACTAAAGGCATTTTGATTACCTCAATGTCGAAAGTCGTTAAGGTGTAGTTTGCCACCTTGCCTTTGTTGATTTTCTTCTTGTCTTTGCAGGAGCTCGATTCATCCCAATTTGTGTTCTTCTTCTTGTATTCAAAGCAAGTAGTTCCGTTCTTTTTATTTTTTAATTTTTGTTTAATGAACTTTTTAAATTTCATTTGTGGTTCAAGTTCACCATCACTTGAGCTTATGCTCGAGTGGTCTTCAATTGTTCTATGTCCCAAATCCTTTTTGTTCTTTGGAAAGTGGTTCTCAAGTTCTTCATGTGCATTGCACGTCATTTCATATGTGATCAATGAACCAATTAGTTCTTCAATCGAAAAATGGTTCAAGTTCTTTGATTCTTGTATTGCCGTTATTTTTACATCCTAATTTTTTTAAAGCGATCATAAAATCTTGTTAACGAGTTCAAAATCTGAAAAACTTCTATCAAGTGCTTTTAAACCAATGACGACATCCGTAAAACTGGTGTACATGTCTCCAATGGTTTCGTTTGGTTTCATTCGAAAAAATTTAAAATCATGCATTAAAAAGTTGATTTTCGAATCTTTTAATCTACTTGTGCCTTGATGTGTGATTTCGAGAGTATGCCAAATTTCAAAAGTCGTTTCACACATAGAAATTCAATTAAACTCATTTTTGTCTAAAGCATAAAATAAGGCATTCATAGCCTTTGCATTAGAGAAAACGTCTTCTTCTCCAAATCATTCCAATTGTTCACTAGAAGAGAAGACATTTCAAATCCATTTTCAACTATGTGCCATAAGTTTAAATCCAAAGAAAGCAAGAAATCTCTCATTCGAGTTTTTCAATAAGTGTAGTCCGTCCCATTGAAAAAGGGAGGAAGAATGAGAGAGTGACTCTCTTGAAAGCTGAAAAGAGCCATTTCTCTTGGGTGTTAAACCAACTGAGAAATCACAAGTCTCTGATACCAATTGTTATGATCAAGAGTCGGCACTAAGAGGGGGGGTGAATTAGTGTAGTGGTAAAATAACATCGGTTTAAAAACTTTTATATGATAAAAGCTGATTTCAATGTAGAAAACTGATTTCGGAAACTTAACTTTGAAATACATTCATAAATGAATTGAAGGTAGTAAGCAATTGAAGAGGTTTGCAGTTAAAGTAAATTGCTCAAGACATAAATGTAAACCAGATTTTAGAGTGGTTTGGTCAACGTGACCTACATCTACTTTCGACTTCCTCCTCCGACGAGGTCACCGACATCCACTATAGGCCTTTCTTCAATAGGCGAAGGTCAATCACCTTTTACACCCCTCTTCCTTTTCACGGTTTTAGGAGATAACCCTTACAAGCACTCACTCTCCTTTCTAAATAGAATTCTAACACTTAGACTAGAGGAGGATTCTCATAAGAGATTTCTACAGCGATTCTTTACTTCTAAACTCTTTGTTCTTGTGTGCTTTAACTAGGGATAAGAGGGGTATTTATAGGCTTCAAGTTGATTCAAACTTGGAGCCTAAAACTTTTCCATCTTGGGTTCCCCAGGCATAGGTGGTACTACCGCCTGCGTTGGGCGATACTACCGCCTAGTGTCAGTCAACACTCACACTATCCTGGGTGGTACCATCGCCCAGGTCTGGCGATACCACCACTTGGGGGGTAGTGTTGGACTGTACCATCACCCAGACTGGCGATACCATCGCCTAGCACCCTGCCAGGGGTGGTACAACCACCCAGACTAGCGGTACCATCGCCTGACACAGTCTCAAAGACTATGCCACGATAGTGAGACTTCTTGGGGCACTATTTAGGCCTCTTATTGGGCCCAATACAGTCCTTACATGGGCCTAGCTAGCCCCTAATTGGGTTGGCCTAAATCCAAACCCAATTACGTACTAACTATGAAATCTAAGACATTTGCTAAGCTAAATAAGTCCCTATGTCTTGGTTTCTTCCGGCGAGCTTCCGACGATCTTCTGGCGAACTTCCGACAATCTCTCAGCAATATTCCGGCAAACTCCCAACAAGCTCCTAGACTTCACGACGATCTTCTTGGTGAGTTCCGATGAGCTTCTCTGGTAAGCTCTGAGACTTCTCAACTGGTTCCGCCAAAACTTCCGACGAACGTCCGGACTTCCGACGAACTCTTGAACTCCCAATGAAGTCGCGTCCTTGACTCCGGAACTTCATTTTACTTCATGCTTTGCTATCGTAGTTAATCCTGCATATGTAAAAATATACTTCGATCTAGACAATTAATACTAAGTATTAATCATATTGTCCGGCATGTCATTGGTCCCTCGACGCTTCATCCGATTCTTCGGCGCATCATCCTCTCTTGCAACCTATTGCTTAATTGGCTAGTTGACTCTACAACTCTGATATCCTTGGTGCAATATTCGCTCTTCTTGGCCCGATGCCCAAATCCATGGCCCAAAGCCTTCTATCGATATGTCGATCGATCCACCGGCTCGATGTCCAATCTTCTGACATGTTTTCCTCTGGCACAACATGATTCTTCCTACTTTAATTATCTCATCCTGATTGAAGTATCTTATGTCACTCAAAACATAGATTAAAAATATAAACACTTCTCAATTGGTTTAATCATCAAAATCCAAGATTCAACAATGATTTAAAATTATATCTCAGTAACTTGATAGTTGCACTGCTCCTTTTTTTTATGATAAAGAGGGAGAATATATGATGATGATGTATAAGTTATGATGATAATCATGCATGGAATGATCTACTTGGATATTTTAATTATGCATGATTTTATGTTGCGGATATGATTAATTGGTTCTTTCTATATTCATGACGCATGCAATGGTAAAATTCTCTTAATTCTATGAATTCAATGTTCTATTAATATGACATATTAATATGGGGAGTTTAATTTAAACTCCATCATCAATTGGTTGTCATCATAAAAAAGGGGGAGATTATTGAATCTCGGATTTTGATGATGAAATCAATTGATGAGTTTGTGATCTAATCTGAGTTTTGAGTGAAGCAGGACTACCTTCGATCAAGGAGAGGTAAATTGATTAAAGCATAAGGAATTGGACGTTGGGCTGGAGTGAACATGTTAGAAGATTGGACTTCGGGCTGGAAGATCGTCCACGTGTCGGCAGAAGGCTTCATGCCATGAATTTGGGCATTGGACCGAAGGAGCGGACATTGCGCCAAGGAGATCGGAGTTACAGAGGTCAACATGCCGATTCGACAAAATGCTGCAAAAGAAGACAATGTGCCGAAGGATCAGACAAAGCGCCGATGAACCAATGACATGATGGGCAAATAATTCATGCTTTGTAATCATTTATCTAAGATCGAAGTAGTTTAAGGGGCTATTGAGTTAGCTTTTGGTGTAATCATGCTAACTCAATTAGAGACCAATTGGGCCTTAATTGGGACTAATTTGGGCTCATTAGGAGACCCATTCAGTGACCTAAAAGTTGGGTCAAGCAGTGGCACCGCCAGAACAGGCAATGGAACCACTTGTGAGTTGGAAAACTCAAAAAACTCGATCTCTGAGGCTATCAAGCAGTGGTACCACCTAGCGATAGTGTGTCAGGTGGTGGTACCACCCAGTGTCAGGCTGTAGGCGATGGTACCGCCCAGTGCAAGCGGCAGTACTACACGTACCTCGAAATCTCGGGGATTTGAATTTTGGGCTCCAAATTTGAATCCATTTGGGGCTATAAATACCCCACTCTTTCCTACTTGGCAAAGGAAGAAAGTGAGTTGAAAAGAGGGAAAAATTCCTTGAGTAAAAATTATAATATCTCTTGAAGAGTAAAGTCCCTTCTTCCTAGTATTTAGAAAGTTCTTCTAAAGGGAGAAGAGAGGTCTAGGTCTAAAAGAGAGGTGTAAAGATTCTCTCTTGAGCCTATCAAAAGGAGAATAGAGTTATAATAAGGTGGTTGGTCTTCATCTATTGAAGGAATACCGTTAATGGATGCCGGTGGCCTCGACGGAAGAGGAATCAGGAATGGATGTAGGTCACGACAACCGAATCACTATAAAACTCGGTTTACATTTACTTCTTGCAATTTACCTTTACCGCAAACTGTCTTATTTTCTTTACTTTCTCATTATACTCTTCTATATATTTTCAAGTTAAACTCACATTTTCGACATGAGCTTTTATGGAAAGAAAGATTTTCGAACCGACATCGTTTTTATCCACTGCACTAATTCAACCCACACACACCCCGCGCCCCCCCACCCCCCCCCCCCCCTCCCCCCCCCGCACTTAGTGCCGACTCGATCCTAACATGACTCGTATAAGTTTACAAGTGAATAGAGAAGAGGGGATTGGATAGTTTGCAATAAAGTAAAGTAGAATGCAATAAAGAGAATAAGCAGTAAGGAAATAACACACCAGAATTTATAGTGGTTCGGTCGTAGTGACCTACATCCACTTCTGATTCCTTCTTCATTGAGGTCACTGACATCTACTAAAGGTCTTCTTTCAATAGTCGAAGACTAACCACCTCATTACAATACTTTTTTCTCTTTACAGGTTTAGTAGATAACCCTTACAAATCACTCTTTTACAAGTATTCCCTCACGCACCTCCCTTAAGACTAAGAGGAGGGAACTCAAAGTTTTGGCAGAGTTTACTCAGTTTTTTCCTCAAGAATTCTTGCTTCTTTCTTGCTGCTCAAGTGGGGTATTTATAAGCCTAAATGGTTTAAAAAATAGAGCCAAA
>NC_088334.1:21135000-21175000 GCF_036884655.1 Musa acuminata AAA Group | reverse complement strand
AGGATCATCCACTCTCGGTGTCATGAGAGAAATATCCAATGTGTTTTTGCTCAGAAAATCCCTGGCCAAGGTCATTCGGATTGAGAGAGAATGAGTTCTCTAGGAGAATCCGATTAGAGCAAGACTCGAATAGAAACTGTATGGGTCTGACAGTAATATACCCAGTATACGATCTCTGGGATATTAGATGGATGAGGGACTATAGGTACATGGTAACTGAGGACAGACAGGTTCAATGGATTGGATTCTGCTGTATCATTTGGGGACTGCGACGTAATGGCCTAGTACGTCCGCAATTGATGAGTCGAGTGAATTATTATAGAGATAATAATCCACTAAGTCAGAAGGAGTTTTTAAAGGTATGACTCACGGCCAACTTGATATTGGGCCTAGAGGGTCACACACATATGCTAGGCACTACGATGAGTAGAAGTACGGATATGAGATATCCATCAGAGCCCTTGTCTTATTGGATATCCAATAAGCTCCTGAATTATTGGATCCTATGGATGAGATCTAATAAGAGCCCATGAAAGATTATTTGATAGAGATCCACTAATCTAAGAGGCTTAGGTAGTTAGATGCAGATCAAATACCCAATAGGGGAGGCTCCATTAGGGTTTGACAGGAGACCTCTATAAATAGGAGGGATTTAGTGGTTCATAGGCTAGAGCTTTTGCTTGCCTCTCCTATTCTCCTCCCCCTCTCCACCTCAGAGCAGACCTGGAGTTTTGAGGAGTATCGTCACAGCCCTGCTGTGTGGATCATCGCTAGAGAGGAGGGCACTTGACCTCCTTCACCCTCTCCTAGAGATTTACAGGGATTTAAGGATATACGATCTCCCTAGGTAACACAATCTATCATATGCGTAGTTTTAAGTTTCATGATTTTTTATGCACCAATCTTCGCACGACAACAAACATCTTTTTAGGAAATTGGAGATTTTATTTTCTATTCTTCTACTGCGCATGTGATGTCGCCCCCAAAGATTTCCCAATAGTTGTGTTAGGACTCTAGCTAGGAGAGTCCTAATTGAGAGGGACATTCATGTAAAACCTACCTAAGTCGACCCCTATTAAAGAGGTGAAGAGGCCGGCTAGGGTTAGGAGGTTGTTTCTTAGAGAAGAATTAGGAGTTGTAAAGGAATAGGAGTCTTGAGTAGAAGTCCTATTAGGAGTTGGTTAGAAGTAGGAGTCCTATTAGGAGTTAGGGTTTAGAAACCCTATAAATAGCCATGTATTCCTCCTCTTTTGATAAGCAATAGATGAATCTTTTCTGCAGCCTTTGAGCAGCAACTTGGAGGGAGGAACCTCTATAGAGTTCCAAGGAGGCCGATCCCCTAAAGAGATCAATCACAAGTTTAGAATCTGTAAGGGTTCTAACACCTGGTATCAGAGCAGCGTTCTTGGCATCTCGCTGCCCTTCCACAGCCATCCATCAACCCTCCACAACCACTCAAAGCAATTCCCACAATTGCTTAAAAGTTCGTCACCAAATTCTGTCGTCATCTCCACCATCATGGATCATCCTTTGATCTCCCCGTGAATTGCAACAGGTTCTAGTTTTCTACCTTACTGCTGCTGCAATTTAGTTATCCTTATTTGAAAATCCCAAAAAAACTATTCCTATATTTCTGCATAAACTTTTCGTCATAAAGTTTTCATCTCTACGACGAAAGATACATTGCAAAATTCCAACCGTATAGCACCGTCTGTTTGATCTTGCTACTGTATTTTTTCTATCCAAATCTCTACAAAATTTTTATGACATCTTTGACACTTCCTAACAGCAGATTTTCCTTTTATTTTGTCAAAAATTCTCAATATAAACCACTGATATTTTACATCTAATCTGCTAAACCTGAAAATCTGCACTGTAAAATTTCAGTTGCATAGCACTGTTTTTTGATCTTGATACTACGTTGTTTCTATCCAAATCTCTACAAAATTTTTATGATAGCTTTGACACTTCATAACAGTAGAATTCCCTTTAGTTTCATCAAAAAATTCTCAATATAAACTACTAATCTTTTACGTCCAATCTGCTATACTTAAAAATCTGTACTGCAGAAAATTTCAACCGCATATTGTTGGCTTAACCCATCTATTTATAATCTTTTTTGAATGAAATTTCTTATATACTTCATAGATTATCTTGGCTTCTATCTAAGATTAATCTATTAAGAAATTCATCTATAAAAACGATTTTGTGTTGCTACAAATTTTCATCATAACCCGCTGAAATTTTTCGACGAGAATTCTGCAATCGCAAATTGCACCAATTTCCTTGCTGTTATACTGCCAAAATTTTCTTGATTAAATTAGATATCTTTGCTGTCATATAAACTGTGATTTTGCTATCAAATCCCTCCTCAATTCTCTCAAGTTTTTGGTGGAAATTACATCGAGAAACCGTTGTTTCTTCGATGACAATTCTACTCTTACAAGACAGCACATACTTGCTGTAACTTCCACTGATTTCTATCAAACCTTTGCTACCATCTACCACAGATCCAAGACATTCATCCACAGCCCTAAAACTCCACCAAACCACACCTTCAAACTGCACCCAAAATAGCTACAAAACAATCCTAAACCGTAGCCTACATCGACCAATCCACCAACCCTTTCGACCATCACCTCTCTCAACCAATACATGCCTTTAACCCGACAACAAAAGAGAGATCTTAACATCATAGATTTGGTGGCATATACTATGGCATCTGAGGAAGTAATCAATGCTAAATTTGAAGCCTTCGAGGTGCGAATGGAGGATAAGATTCGGACGCTCTTTACCGAACTCAGATTGGGCCGACCACTAAGCCCGAAGAAATCACATCAAGGAGAGAGCTTTGCCCAATCGCACCAAGCCCGAAGATATGACTTCCAAGAGAGGGGAAGCTCTATAACCAACCCCAACTATCCATGCATGAGAGTGGACTTCCCTAGATGGGAAGAAGGAGACCCAATTGGTTGGATCTCGCGCGCTGAGCGATATTTTCAGTACCATAAAACCGCGGATGCATCTATTGTGAAAATTATAGCTACACATCTTGAAGGGGATGCTATACAGTGGTTTGACTGGTTTGAATATACTTATGGAGTCCTTTCATGGTGACAATTCAAAGAAGGACTGCTGATCCACTTCAGACCAACCGATTACGAGAATATTGATGTACAACTAGCAAAGATCCGACAAACCTCTACCATTCAGGAGTACCAAACCAGGTTTGAAAGGTTATCTAATCAAACTCATGATTGGTCTCAAAAACAGCTATTGAGGACCTTTATTGAGGGCTTGAAGTTAGAGATCCGAGGAGAAGTTAAAGCGCGACAACCGTATACGCCTATGGTAGCCATCTCTTTCGCATGACATCAAGAGGAGCAATTGAACCATGAAGCTCGGAGGACTAGGGTCACTCCTCAACCAGTAATATTGAAGCCCTCAGACCCCCCTACTATCGACCAAGTCCCTACACCAAAGAGGTTAACAAGAGAAGAGCTTCGGGAGCAATATGCGAAGGGGTTATGTTGGCATTATGACGAGCCGTGGAGCCGTGAGCATCGCTGTAGTAAAGGGGGACTTCTTATGATTGAACCGATAGAAGAAGAGGTTATTGAACATCTAGAAGAGAGCCTTGAACATGAAGAAGAAGATACAGAAGAAGAGCCACAACCGACCAAAGTTACGGTACATACACTAGCTGGCTACTCAAACCCACAAACGATGAAAGTTGGAGGCCTTCTCAAACAACAACCGATCAATGTTCTCATCGACACAGGCAGCACTAATAACTTCCTAAACAGTAAGGTTGTTGTCCATATGAACTTACCTATTGAGAATTGTAGCAGGTTTGTCATTAAGGTCGCCAACGGACGGATTTTGAAGTGTGATCATAGGTGCCCGTAGGTGAAACTATTGCTACAGGACCAAGAGATAATTGCATATTTCTTCCTCCTCCCTCTTGATGATCATGAGGCCATACTCAGAATTAAATGGTTGATGACATTAGGTGATATTTCTTAGAATTTTATGCAACTAATTATAAAATTTTATAGTAAGGAGAAACAGGTGATACTGCACGGGAAACGTGAGGGCGACGTAACGATGATTTGCACACAACAAATGGAGAAGGTTTTGCATAAAGCATGCAGGGGCTTTTTGGTACAACTTGAGCAGCAAATTAAAGGAGAGCCAATAGAATTTAAAGATCCAAACCTATTTCCTTTGCTTGTTGAATTTTCAGATATATTTGACGAGCCACACAACCTACCTCTTACTCGGCGGCATGATCATTGTATAATGATTTTTTCAGTCAAATCCCCAGCAAATACTCAGCCATATCGATATCCACATCTCCAGAAGGATGAAAGAGAAAGGATTATAAAAGAGATGCTTGAAATAGGAGTTATTCGGCCAAGTTGCAACCTCTACTCTTCACCGGTGCTACTTGTACGCAAGAAGGACGGAACATGGCGAATATGCATTGATTACCGAGCTCTTAATGGCATAACAATCAAGGATAAATACCCTATTCCAGTAGTAGATAAATTTCTAGATGAAAGGGAGCACAAATCTTCACAAAGCTGGACCTTCGATCCGGGTATTATTAAATACGAGTGTATGAAGAAGTCATACCGAAAATCGCCTTTCGAACACACAACGGCCACTATGAATTTTTACTTTCTTCGACAAAAGGTGAAATATCTTGGGCATATCATATCAAAAGAAGGTGTGATGGTGGACCCCTTCAAAATTGAAGCAATGTAAAACTGGCCTACCCCGAGGAACATAAAATTGCTACATGGCTTTCTAGGTTTAACAGGCTACTACCGTAAGTTCATGAAAAACTATGGAAAGATCAATGCACCACTTACTTCCTTACTGGAAAAAGATGTCTTACAATGGTCGAACAGAGCCTCCACTGCCTTCGACAAACTTAAAGCAGCCATAACGAAGATGCCGGTGCTAGTGCTACCAGATTTTAATCGACCCTTCATCATTAAGGCCGATGCATTTGGAGACAGAATGGGAGACATTCTTATGAAAGATGGTTGACCACTCACATACATTAGCAAGACATTATCTCCCCCCTATCAAAACATGTTAATATATGATAAGGAGATGCTCGCCATTGTGCACGCAGCAACGAGGTGGAGATTGTACTTGATCAGGCGATACTTTCAAATCAAGACCGACCATAAAAGCCTAAAATATCTCTTGGAGCAGAAGATATCTTCCCTCGAGCAGCAAAAATGGGTAACAAAACTTCTTGGATTTGATTATGAAATAACTTACAAAAATTGGAAAGAGAATGTTGTTGCAGATGCGCTTTCGCAGCTACTTGAGCAAGCTGAATTTTCGGTCGTTTTACTTCCAACCAGCGACTTTCTTGAGAATATTAAGATGGAATGGCAGGAAGATTCGGAGACTAGTAAGATCAAAAAAAAATTGGAGGAAGCACCAAGCTCCGTGGCTCATTACAATTGGGACTCAAAAGAATTATACTATAAAGGTACTAAATTGAAAAGGAGTATGGCATATCATCCACAAATCGATGGCCAGACATAAGTAGTAAATAGGTGCTTGGAGACAGCCCAAAGCCACCCACCAAATATGACTATCCAAGGAGAACTCCAGACTCAGCCAAGTGTCATTATTGATCAATGGATCGTGACTCGACGACGACGACCCACTGTTAAAGTGCTAATACAGTGGGTGAACCTACTAACAGAAGATGCCACTTGGGAGAACTATGATGACTTGAAGATCAAATTCCCAAAATTCATGAATTGTCAGCCTCGAGGACAAGGCTGATTTGAAGAGCGCGGGTCTGTTAGGACTCTAGCTAGGAGAGTCCTAATTGAGAGGGACATTCATGTAAAACCTACCTAAGCTGACCCCTATTAAAGAGGTGAAGAGGCCGGCTAGGGTTAGGAGGTTGTTTCTTAGAGAAGAATTAGGAGTTGTAAAGGAATAGGAGTCTTGAGTAGAAGTCCTATTAGGAGTTGGTTAGAAGTAGAAGTCTTGAGTAGGAGTCCTATTATGAGTTAGGGTTTAGAAACCCTATAAATAGCCATGTATTCCTCTTCTTTTGATAAGCAATAGATGAATCTTTTCTGCAGCTTTTGAGCAGCAACTTGGAGGGAGGAACCCCTATAGAGTTCCAAGGAGGCCGATCCCCTAAAGAGATCAATCCCAAGTTTAGAATCTGCAAGGGTTCTATCAAGTTGCTACCCTTGATGTCGTCGCATATGGCAACGCTACCATCTGCATGCAGGCACACCACCTACAGCAATAGCCGTAAGGCTGACCGCGTGCAGGCAGGCCCCCTACGGCGGCGCTCGAAGGCATGGCCACAAGCACAACAGCCACCTGCGCATGGGCACTGCCCCCGCGCATAAGGGTGGTGCCTGTGGGCGTTGCGCACGTGAGCTGAGGCACCGCAGGTAGCGACGCCTACGGGCGCTACACACGCGAGCTGAGGCGTCGTAGGCAGCGACACCTATAGGTGCTGCACCCATGAGCACAACCGCCTACGGGTGCTGCATGGGGCAATGCCACCCGTAGTGGCGCCCACAAGTGGGGGTGCCGCCCACGGAGGGGCAATGCCACCCGTAGGGGCACCCACAGGTGGGGGCGCCACCCACAGGGGGGACAATGCCACCCGTAGGGGCGGCGCCCCCATGCCCCCCATCACATTGGGTCGTCGTCAGTAGGGAGGTAGCGATCGTAGCTAGCAGGGTATGGGGAGTTTTAGGGTTTTTGGCAAAAAAATAATTTTGCCCCTTTAAATTTGAGAAATTCTAGTTCTATCCTTTTGTCCAAATTATAAAAATACCCCTGAGAAGTCAAAAAATTCCTTGCATGTCCCTGAATTCAGAAAATATTAATTAATTAAAATATTTAATTAATTATTATTTTTATTATTATTTAGTACTCCTAAATAATAATGATTTATACACGTGATGTATGATATGTGGACGGATGATCATGGACAGTGTGATGTGTGTACTTGTGATTATTATTATTGGGGACCGTGTAATGTGTGTACTTGTGATTATTATTATTGGGGCTTGCGAGCCTCCATTTTATTTCTCGTTTATTATCGGGCATACGTGCCTATGATTAAGCTGTAATCACATGAGAAGGCGTAGCGGGAGCATGGAAGCGATAGTGGGAGCCACGAGACGGACGATCGCGATGCATGGAGATGTGTCGAGATGCTGACGGAACCGACGAGGATGAGATGGACGATCACAGGGTATAGAGATGAACCGCTGCATACATAAATCTTAATGTAAGTGATTAGGCCCATTGGCTTGGACCTGATCACATTAGGCTATGGTCCATGATTATGTTGTGTGATTGCTTATACACGTACTAGATATGTATATATATTTACATGTGATATAGATATATATCAAATATGTATATGTATGACATATCATATTATGAGATCAAATCATAGAAACCCCTCTCTCGATAATATTAAGTCGGTAAACGTGAGGCAATTAGATTGACCCACATGGCCTTCCATCGTTATAGGTAGGGACTAATTCCTGATGTAGGTTGAGTTGGTCGAGTCCCTCGAGGCTCACCTATATCACGATTCGCTATCTTGCCTACGACATAGAGATGTCACTAATGACCTGAGGACATAGTATGCTTGGTCGAGTCCCTCGAGAGTATATCATCGAATCAGACTTATCTTGTAACGATGGTGTTGGTTTAATCGAACATCATGGTTAGTTGAGTCCCTCGAGACCATGGTAATTCGGAAGCCAAACAAGACAGGAATCATAAGGAGTTGTGATCGGCAAGAGTTGCCTACCTTTTAGGCTTAGTGTGATTGGTCGAGTCCCTCGAGATTACACTAAGAAACTGATTGGATCTTGATCCCCACTATAAGTCTATCGGAGACTTCCATTTCACGTGTTGATGGTGTCATGTGAGTTGCCAGTAAAATAGTGGGAGCATATTAAGATAGAAGTTCATATCTTGATTGTTTATTTTTTATAAAATCTGTATATTATTTATTTCTGTTGCATCTTTATTTTCAGAAAAATGTCGCTTTCAAATCCCTTACGAGGCATACTTGATGTCAACCACCTCACTAGTCCAAATTATATGGATTGGCTCTGCAACTTGAGAATTATTCTCACGGTGGAAAAAATTATGTACATCCTTGATACAATCAACCTACGCCCGAGTAAGGGACAAGCAAGGATAAAATCACCCAATACGTGAAGTACATTGATGACTCCACTCTTGCTCAGTGTTATATGTTAGGCTCTATGACTCTTGAGTTACAGAGACAACACGAAAAGATGGATGTCAGATCCATTCTCCTATATATCCGCAAATTGTTTGAAGAACAGGGAATCACTCAACGATATGAGATATCCAAGAGCCTCTTATATGCTAGGATGACTGAGGGAACACCGGTTTAAAACCATGTCCTAAAGATGATTGAGTGGATTGAGAAACTCACAGGTCTAGGAATGGTCCTAGAGGATAACTTGTGTGTAGACATTATGCTTCAGTCCCTACTAGATTCTTTTTCACAATTCATAATGAATTTTAATATGAATAAGCTTTAGGTGACTCTCCCGGAGCTCCTTAATATATTGAGGGAGGCAGAAAGCACTATCAAAAAATAGAGAAGCCAGTTCTTTACACTAGTGAGACAAAAAAAAAAGGAAATCAGAAAAGTCCCTTAAGAAGGGCAAGGGTATGGGTAGACCAGGTAAAGCAAAGATTGCTAAGAAAGACCCAGCAAAGGACAAAGGTCAGTGCTTCCACTACAGAAAAGATGGGCACTAGAAGAGGAATTGCAAAGAGTACCTTGTAGAGAGGGCGAAATAGAAGTTTGGAGAAACTTCAGGTGCATTCATAATTAATCTCCAGTTGTTAGATTTTTGTGATAGTGCATTAGTATTGGATACTGGTATTGTTTATCACATCTGCAATTTGTTGTAGACTCTGGCAAAGTCGAGGAGATTAGCGAGAGGAATATTGCATAATGGTTTGTTTATGCTAGACACTACTCTATATATCATGAATGTAAGTGTGTCTAAGAGGAAACGATATGAGATGAATAGTGCATAACTATGGCATTATAGGCAAGGTCATATCCATGAGGGAATGATTCAAAAGTTGCTAAAGGATGGATATCTCATATGCAACTTGCGAGCCTTGACTTCGTGGAAGACTAACCAACTCTCCATTTAGTAGAACTAGAGAGAGAGTCACCGAGCTGCTAGAACTCATACATAGTGATGTTTGTGGACTCATGTCAACTCATGCCATTGGTGGTTACTCCTACTTCATTACCTTTACTGATGATTTCTCAAGGTATGGATATGTGTACTTAATAAAGTATAAGTCCGAGGCCTTTGAAAAATTCAGAGAGTATAAGAATGAAGTGGAGAACTAGACTGGAAAAAGTATGATCAGATCGAGGAGGTGAGTACTTAAATACAGAGTTTACCCAGTTCCTCAAGGACCATAGGATTTATCTCAATAGACACCTCATTATACGCCTCAACTCAATAGTGTGTCTGAAAGGAGGACTTGTATGCTATTAGACATGGTGTAGTCCATGATGAGTTTCACTAACCTACCCATCTCATTCTGGGGATATGCCCTAGAGACCGCAGCTTATCTTCTAAACAGAGTTCCAACTAAGTTGGTAGTGTCTATACCATATGAGATATGGAAAGGGAAGAAGCCCGATCTTAAGGTTGTTAAGATTTGGGGCTACCCTACCCACGTTAAAAGATACAACACCGATAAGTTGGAATCAAGGACGAAGCAGTGCAAGTTTGTGGGATAGCCTAAGAAAACTTATGGGTATTATTTCTATCATCTCGAGGACCAAAAGGTCTTTGTAGCTAAGAGAGTGATGTTCCTTGAGAAGGAACACATTCTTGGTGGAGATAGTGGGAGCATGATAGAGTTGAGCAAGGTTGGAGAACCTAGCTCAAGGATCACTCTACAGCCCGAGTCTGTTCAGGTACCTAATACACAAGTTCCAACTTTACATAGGTCCGGCAGAGTATCCCATCCTCCTGAGAGATATGTGGGATATATTAGAGGAGAAGATGTTGAGGATATTGATCCTCAGACCTATGAGGAGGCTATTATGAGTAGAAACTCCGGGAAGTAGCAAGAAGCCATGAATTCTGAGATGGATTCCATGTACTCCAACAAGGTTTGGAACCTAGTTGATGCGCTTGAGGGTATTGTACTCATTGGTTGCAAGTGGATCTTTAAGAAAAAAATCAGAGTAGATGAAAAGGTAGAGACCTATAAAGCAAGGCTAGTGGCTAAGGGGTATCTATTGAATCTCGGATTTTGATGATATAATCAATTGGTGGGTTAATTGATCTAATCTATATTATTGAGTTAAGTGTGCAGGATTAACTACGATAACCAGAAAACATAAAGCAAGGATACCGGAGTCAAGTTCGATGGACGTTTAAGAGTTCGAAGAATCGTCGGAGATGCTGCCGGAACCAACCGAGAAGAAATCGGGAACCTGTCGGAATTTTCGAAAGTTCGCCGAAGAGATTGTCGGAGGTTCACGGAGATCACCGATAAGGCTCGGCTACTCATTAAAGTCATCACAAGTTCAGGAGCTTGATGGGAGTCCGTCGGAAGAAGTTCGTCGGAAAGCTCGCCGGAACAAGACTCGACGTTCGCGGTTGAAAACTTGCTTAAGATGTGTTTTGTTATGTAGTTCACTTGTAATTAGGATTAGGATTAAGAGATAATCCTATATCCTGGTTAGGGGCCAACTGGGCCCAAAGTCAGATTTGGTTTGGGCTAAAATTAAGCCAAACTAGTGAACCGGAGAGCTAGGCGGTGGCACCGCCCAGCACCCGAGAGTTGGGCGGTGACACCTCCTGGGCTGGGCGGTTGCACCGTCCAGCACCCGAGCGCTGGGTGGTGGCACCGCTTGGCTGGGCGGTGGCACCGCCAGCATTGAGAACATAAGAGAATTCAAATTTTTTGGAGCCCAAATTTGAATCCTCTTGAGGCCTATAAATACCCCTCAAGTCTCAGCTGAGAATACAACTTTTTGAGCAGCAATTGATTGAGAGAAAGGTCTTAGAAAAGTCTTAGAAAGTCTTGTTTTCAATTTGCTAGTGTTCACCTCCTTCCTTCTCAAAAATCTGTAAGAGAGTGAACCGCTTGTAAAGAGTTGTGAGAGGGGTATTTACCCTTCCCTTTCAAGAGATTTGCTAGTGGAAGGTGGGAGCCTCATCGAAGAGGGGCCTCGCAAGTGGATGTAGGTCATTTGACCGAACCACTCTAAAATTGGAGTAATCTCTGGTTTGCGTTTACTTATAGCAATTTATCTTACTGCAAACCTTCTTACATACTTTATAATCTTGCTGCACTTCTCTACGAACACGCGTCTAAGTTAAACTTTTCAAGTTCAGTTTTTTTATCGTGCCAACGATTTCAAAAACCAACGTTTTAATCCGCTGCACTAATTCACCCCCCCCCCCCCCCCTCTTAGTGCTCTTGATCCTAACAATTGGTATCAGAGCAAGGTTATCTCTCATATTTGGTTTAATACCCAAGAGAGACGGCTTACTCCGGCATGCAAGAGGGCCATTCTATTGCACAACCACCTTTGTTTAATGGGTCGGATTACACATATTGGAAGACTCGCATGAGGATCTTCCTCATTTCTATGGACTTTGAGCTTTGGTCTATTGTCGAGAATGGATTTCAAAAATCTTCTCTTCCGATGAGCGAATGGAATGAATCGAAAAAAAAGGTTTTTACTTTAAATGCAAAGGCTATGAATGTCTTATTTTGTGCACTAGATAAAAATGAATTTAATCGCGTTTCAATTTGTGATTCGGCTTTTGATATTTGGAGAACTCTTGAAGTCACTCATGAAGGCACTAGCCGAGTGAAAGAGTCCAAAATCAACATCCTTGTGTACTCTTACGAACTTTTTCGAATGAAACCAAGTGAGTCCATCGGAGATATGTACACCCGGTTCACAGATGTCATCAATGGACTCAAAGCTCTTGGTAAAGGTTTTACTAACTTTGAACTAGTAACTAAAATCTTTAGATCTCTCCCAAAAAGTTGGGATCCAAAAGTTACAGCCATTCAAGAGGCCAAAGACCTTAAAACATTCCCTCTTGAAGAACTCATTGGGTCTTTAATGACCTACGAAATGACATGTCAAGCTCATGACGAGCTCGAGAACCCCCTTCCAAAGAATAGGAAGGATATGGCACTCACATCACAAGAAGACCATTTGAAAGGAACATCAAGTGATGAGGACAGTGACAATGACATTGCACTTTTGACTCAAAAATTTAAAAAATATTTAAGAAAGAATAAATTTAAAAATAATATAAAAAATAAATTCGAACACAAGAAGGACCAAGTAATTTGCTATGAGTGCAAGAAACCAGGACACTACAAGAACGATTGTCCATAAGCCAAAAAGAAAGCATCAAAGAAGAAGGCGCTCAAGGCAACATGGGATGATTCAAGCACGTCCAAAGAAGAGGAGTCCAACACCGAGCAAGTTGCTCATTACGCCCTAATGGCCTTCGAAGAAGAGGTAACGGATTTAATTAATACAGATTTACCTTATCATGAATTATTAAATGCCTTCCATGAGTTATTTGATGAATGTAAGACAATTAGTAGAAAATACAAATTGCTAAAAAAGGAGCATGATAGTCTTACTTGTGATTTTGATAAATTAAAAACTGAATATCATGATAGTCTAGCTCCATGTGCTAAATGCCATGATCTAGAAACTCTCCAAAATGAGAACTTGGTACTTAAGGACACCTTGAAGAAATTCGAGGTCTGTAGCAAGTTCTTAAACATGATCCTTACAAATAAGGGTCACGTTCCTAAAAGGAGTGGAATCGGATTTGTGAGAAGTACTCACCAAAATCCAACCACCTTCATTAAAGGTCCTATCTTACATGTTCCACACCAAAGCAATTGTAACTTTTGTTGTAAATATGGACATATAACTTACCAATGTCCATTCAAGAAAATTAGTCCGAACAAATTGATTTGGGTTCCTAAAGGAACCATGATCAAGTCTATGCAACATGATAAACAAGTTAGATTAGTTTTTGAGGCACCCAAAAGTAAATGGGTACCTAAAAATAATTCCTTCTTGTAGAAACATATACCATCACATGCTAGGAGCAAGAGATGGTATCTTGATAGTGGATGCTCAAGGCACATGACCGGAGATCCATCCCAATTCTCCAAGCTCACTAGCATGGACGAAGGCTATGTCACCTTCGGAGACAACAACAAAGGCAAAATCATTGGCAAGGGAACCATAGGTAACAAATCAAGTTTTTCTATTAATGATGGGTTACTGGTTGATGGATTGAAACATAATCTGTTGAGCATTAGTCAATTATGCGATAAAGGTTATATCATTAGATTTGAATCAAATATGTGCATTATTGAAAAACCAAATCATAACATAACTATGATTGCTTTAAAACAAAATAATGTCTATACCATCAATCTTGATGAACTAAGTAATGAAATGTGTTTCTCCACCGTAAATGATGATGCTTGGCTTTGGCATAGGAGATTAGGCCATGCAAGCATGAAAACAATATCTAAAATCTCATCTCAAGAATTAGTACGAGGGATTCCGAATATGAAGTTTATTAAGGATAAGGTATGCGATGCATGTCAACTAGGCAAACAAATAAAAACAAGCTTCAAACCAAAAAATCAAATTAGCACCACTAGACCGTTACAATTGATCCATTTGGACTTATTTGGACCAATTGATACAACAAGTCTAGGTGGAAGCAAATATGCTTTTGTGATTGTGGATGACTACTCTAGATACACTTGGACCTATTTCTTAGCTCACAAAAGTGATTGCTTCAAGTGTTTCTCTAAATTTTATAAACTCACTCAAAACGAAAAAGGCTTCATGATTTCATCAATTCGAAGTGATCACGGTGGTGAATTTCAAAACCGTGACTTTCAAAATTTTTGCAAAGTTAATGGGTACAATCACAACTTCTCAACTCCAAGAAATCCTCAACAAAATGGAGTAGTTGAAAGGAAAAATAGAAACCTACAAGAAATGGCAAGAACTATGTTAAATGAACATAGTTTACCCAAATATTTTTGGGCCGAAGCCGTAAATACGGCTTGTTACATCATGAATAGGGTCCTAATAAGACCATCTCTATCAAAAACTCCCTATGAATTATGGAATAACAAAAAATCAAATATTTCTTATTTTAAAGTTTTTGGTTGTAAATGCTTTATTTTAAATGAAAAGGATGCCCTAGGTAAATTTGATGCTAAATCCGATGAAGGCATTTTTCTTGGTTACTCCTCCATTTCTAAAGCCTTTCATGTCTTTAACAAAAGAACCTTAGTAATAGAAGAGTTTATTCATGTAGTTTTTAATGAAATTTCTGATTTTAAAAAAAATGATTTTGATGATGATCTTGGTTTTGATAATTTGAATCTAAATGAACCCCCTCCTCAAAATAGCCATTTGAATGCATCTTCTTCCGAAATTTCTTTACCCAAAGAATGGAAGTATGTAGATGCTCATCCAAAGGAGCTAATTATAGGAGATACAACAAAAGGGGTTCAAACTCGTTCTTCTTTCAAGAATTTTTGTGCTAACGCCGCTTTCCTTTCTCAAATTGAACCTAAATGCATTGACGAAGCCTTAAAAGATGATTTTTGGGTCATTGCAATGCAAGAAGAATTGAACCAATTTGAGAGGAATGAGGTATGGAAGCTTGTTCCTAGACCAAGTGACCACTTAGTCATAGGTACTAAGTGGGTCTTTAGAAACAAGCAAGACGAAAATGGTATCGTGGTGAGAAACAAGGCTAGATTAGTGGCCAAAGGTTTCAACCAAGAAGAAGGTATCGATTACGAAGAAACCTTCGCTCCCGTGGCTCGATTAGAAGCCATAAGGATGCTCCTTGCCTATGCTAGTAGTAATAATTTTAAACTATTTCAAATGGATGTTAAAAGTGCTTTCTTGAATGGTTTTATTTCCGAAGAAGTATATATCGAACAACCTTCCGGATTTCAAAATTCTCTTCTTCCTAATCATGTATTCAAATTGACTAAAGCTCTCTATGGCTTGAAACAAGCTCCTAGAGCTTGGTATGAAAGGCTTAGTTCCTTTCTTATTTTAAATAATTTTACCAAAGGCAAGGTTGATACTACATTGTTTATTAAACATTTTAAAAATAATTTTCTTATTGTGCAAATTTATGTTGACGATATTATTTTTGGCTCTTTGGATGAATCACTATGTGAATCATTTGCCAAATGTATGAGTCATGAATTTGAAATGAGTTTAATGGGTGAATTAACTTTCTTTTTAGGATTACAAATCAAACAACTTAGTGATGGTATATTTATTAACCAATCCAAATATACATTAGAATTGTTAAAACGATTTAACATGGATAATTCAAAAGCAATAAACACCCCTATGAGTACTGCAACTAAGTTAGATATGGATGAAAATAGTGAAAATTTTGATCAAAAAATATATAGGGGAATGATAGGTAGTCTACTCTACCTCACTGCGACTAGACTAGATATTATGTTTAGTGTAGGACTTTGCGCTAGGTTTCAATCTAATCCTAAATTATCTCATCTTAAGAGTGTTAAAAGAATATTTAGGTATCTTAAAGGAACTCCAAATTTAGGACTATGGTATCCAAAATCAGATAAATTTGATTTAATAGCCTATGTAGATGCCGATTTTGGCGGATGTAGAATAGATAGAAAAAGTACATCTGGAACATGCCAGTTTTTAGGTCATGCACTTGTTTCTTGGACATCTAAGAAACAAAATTCAGTAGCTCTATCTACGGCCGAAGCCGAGTACATTACTGCAAGTGCATGTTGTGCGCAAGTTGTCTGGATGAAAAATACACTAGAAGACTATGGAATTCACTTGAAAAATATTCCTATAAAGTGTGATAATACTAGTGCCATATGTCTCACCAAAAATCCAATTCAGCACTCTAGGACTAAACATATCGACATTAGGCATCATTTCATACGTGATCATGTCCTTAACAACAATGTGGTATTAGAATTTATTGACACAAAGCATCAATTAGCAGATATTTTTACAAAAGCCTTAAATGAAGACCAATTTGAATTCATCCGAAGGGAATTAGGCATGTTAAATTATCCCTAAAATGAGCTTCACGAAAAATGACTTGTCCTTTTCCTTTCTTTTGTGAATTTGATTTCTTCCTTCTTCTTCTTCAATTCAAAATGATCCATTAAAGTATAACTTATTATCTTGAGGGAAGAAGCTAAACAAAAGGGAGGAAGAAAAATTTTTTTCTTTCCTCCGCGGGATACCAGCGGTGGCACCGCCAGATCCGGCGGTAGCACCGCCTGAGCGCTCGGGCGCCAGGCGGTGACACCGCTCGGTTTGGCGGTGGCACCGACCGAGCGACCCTTATTAACCCGAGTGGTTAGGGCCGACGGTGACACCGCCCCCAACCCGAAGAAAAAGCTCTCAAAACCCTCTCCCATTCCCTCTAACCCTCATTCTAACTCTTAGAAGCATTGGAGAAGGATTCTTGGTGGTCCAAGCTCTCCATCTCTCAACATAATCTCCATAAGGTAACACTTGAAATCCCTCTTTTCTTTTCTCTTTCCCTTGCTTATTTTTCACAATTTCATCATCATCTTGTCTAGATAATGGCTCCTAAGAGATCAAAAGGAAAAAGGATTGAAGGAGATTCATATGACCATGATCTTTTTAGATCAAAAGAGGTAGCCCTTAGCTTTCCAAAATTTGAAACACGATGTATCCATAAGGGAAAATACGTTGATCTGGATGAACTAGAGGACTTAGAACCCATTAGGTGGTTTGCACACCTAGAAGCTCTACCTCTACTACAAATAGATGAACCAATCTATCCGCGGTTAGTTAGATTGTTCTATGCCAACCTATATGAGGACAACAATAGCCTAAGCACTTACCTTCTAGGAACACCCATTAGAATATTTGACAGCACTATTTGTGAGCTAATTGGCATAACTGAAAAAGATAGGGGATGCTATTTTTAAGGTAAATGGGATGTCAACACAATAGGAGCAACCTATACCGAAGCCGCAGAAACAATTTTTGCAAATCCAAACCTTGGCTTCCTACCCAAGAGCTATGAACACTTACTGCCTTTCAACTCTAAAATTCTTCATCACATTATCACAAGTATCATATTCCCCAAACAATTTCATCTTGACGAAATAAGTCAAATAGAGATAAATACCATGTATTGGATTATGACCAGTCAGCATAATTATTTTGGGTACTCAATTCGGCAACACATGCAGGATATTATGGCTAAAGATACTATGTTGCCATATGGGAGGTTAATCACTAGATTTCTTCATGCCTATGACATTTGCATCCCACCCGATGAAGAATCTATTCAAAATGATCGATATAATATAATAAATAAAAACCTACTGAAAAGACTGAGGTGCACATTTAGCAATGGCATATGGGTTAGGCATCCTAGAAGGACTGATCCAATTCCTCCACCAATAGAACACCCTGAAACACCAATTCTTATGGGAAATGAATCTCCTCCTCCTAGTCCCTTTGGCGCAGCACCTTCAGCTCATGTTTCCTCCTTTGAATATCTCATTATGGCGAAACTGTCTCAGATCAAATTCCAGCAAGATCAACTCAAATCACAGTAAGAACAAATTCAAAATCAACAAGTTGAAATTTTGAAGACACTACGACAAATGAATGAAAAAATAGATATCATATATCAGCACTGTGGATTACCTCCTAAGGATTAAATTGATGTATCTTTTTATTCTGTTCTGTTTACTTTTAACAACAAGTTCAAAGTTTGTCATCGTTTGAACGATAACTGATCCTTCCTTTTAGATAACTACTGTTTTGATCTGCATAAATGATGATTTCTTTTGGATAAACTATTTCTGGCAAATTTGAATGATGAATTTTGTTTACTATTAAATGCTAAACTTTTTTAATGATTCAATGATCATTTTCAGCGAATTCTATGATCATCAATTAGCTGGCTTGTCTCTTTTTGTTGATGATAAAGGGGGAGAAGTGATGACTAAGTGATGACTTACACCATATCGATAGTATGACTTATATGAATTACAAAAACTTGTGTGACTTATATGCCTTGCAAAATCCTTGAAAATATCACAAGATTGATTGATCGTATTGAAAGCATGCCTTACATCTATATCATGAAATTTATATTGAAAATCTTTATCTTCTGTCGTAGTAAAATTCGTCCCTTATCATTTAACTTATGATTTTCATCGAAGTTTCATACTTACTATTGTTTAATGAGGATTACGATAAGCTCTACGGTTAAAACTTATCGGGTTATGCTTGAATCCAATGGGATGGAATTCAAGTGTTTTTATCTTCTCATAATATGGCATATAGATAGGGGGAGTTATGTTTAACTCCGTCATCAATTGATTGTCATCATCAAAAAGGGGGAGATTGTTGAATCTCGGATTTTGATGATATAATCAATTGGTGGGTTAATTGATCTAATCCATATTATTGAGTTAAGTGTGCAGGATTAACTATGATAATCAGAAAACATAAAGCAAGGATACCGGAGTTAAGTTCGATAGACGTTTAAGAGTCCGAAGAATCGTCGGAGATGCTGCCGGAACCAACCGAGAAGAAATCGGGAACCTGTCGGAATTTTTGAAAGTTCGCCGAAGAGATTGTCAGAGGTTCACGGAGATCACCGAGAAGGCTCGGCTACTCGTTAAAGTCATCACAAGTTCGGGAGCTTGATGGGAGTCCGTCGGAAGAAGTTCGTCGGAAAGCTCGCCGGAACAAGACTCGACGTTCGCGGTTGAAAACTTGCTTAGGATGTGTTTTGTTATGTAGTTCACTTGTAATTAGGATTAGGATTAAGAGATAATCCTATATCCTGGTTAGGGGCCAACTGGGCCCAAAGTCATATTTGGTTTGGGCTAAAATTAAGCCAAACCAATGAACCGGAGAGCCAGGCGGTGACACCGCCTGGCTAGGCGGTGACACCTCCTGGGCTGGGCGGTTGCACCGTCCAGCACCCGAGCGTTGGGCGGTGGCACCGCTTGGCTGGGCGGTGGCACCGCCAACATCGGGAACACAAGAGAATTCAAATTTTTTGGAGCCCAAATTTGAATCCTCTTAAGGCCTATAAATACCCCTCAAGTCTCAGCTGAGAATACAACTTTTTGAGCAGCAATTGATTGAGAGAAAGGTCTTAGAAAAGTCTTGGAAAGTCTTGTTTTCAATTTGCTAGTGTTCACCTCCTTCCTTCTCGAAAATCTGTAAGAGAGTGAACCGCTTATAAAGAGTTGTAAGAGGGGTATTTACCCTTCCCTTTCAAGAGATTTGCTAGTGGAAGGTGGGAGCCTCATCAAAGAGGGGCCTCGCAAGTGGATGTAGGTCATTTGACCGAACCACTCTAAAATTGGAGTAATCTCTGGTTTGCGTTTACTTATAGCAATTTATCTTACTGCAAACCTTCTTACGTACTTTATAATCTTGCTGCACTTCTCTACGAACACGCGTCTAAGTTAAACTTTTCAAGTTCAGTTTTTTTATCGTGCCAACGATTTCAAAAACCAACGTTTTAATCCGCTGCACTAATTCACCCCCCCCCCTCTTAGTGCTCTTGATCCTAACAGTATCGTCAAAGGCAATGTGTTAAATATGACTAAACCTTTTCACTTGTAGCCATGCTAAAATCCATCCGAATTCTATTGGCTATTGCAGCACACTATGATTATAAGATCTGGCAAATTGATGTAAAAACTATATTCCTCAATGGCAACCTCGAGGAGGAGGTATATATGATACAATCTAAGGGATTTGTGTCTAAGGACTGCCCAGATAAGGTGTGCAGGTTGCTTAGATTTATTTATGGATTAAAGCAAGCTTCTCGAAGTTAGAACATAAGATTGGATGAGATAATCAGATCTTATGACTTTGTTAAGAACGAAGATGAGCCTTGTGTATATAGGAAGGTAAGTGGGAGTGCTATCACCTTCTTGGTGTTATATGTGGATGACATCTTGATCATTGGGAATGATATAGAAATGCTATCTATAGTAAAAGCTTGGTTATCTAGACACTTCTCCATGAAGGACTTACAGGAAGGATCCTGTATCTTAAGGATTCAGATCTATAGAGATAGATCCAAGAGAATACTTGGCTTGTCCTAGTCTAGGTACATAGACACCATTGTCAAAAGGTTTGGCATAAAAAATTTCAAGAGATGTTTCATACTGATGAGATCTGGGATATGGCTTTCTAGGAGCATGTCCCCCAAAGACTCCTAAAGAAAGGGCGAACATGGATAGGTTACCTTATGCCTCAGCGATAGGGTCTATCATATATGTCATGCTATGTACCAGGCCTGATATAGCGCATGCTCTGAGTATCACGAGTAGGTATCAGGCAGATCCAGGCTTGGAGCACTAGAAAGTAGTAAAGTGTATTCATAAGTACTTGAGAAGGACTAAGGATCTTTTACTAGTATATAGAGGTAGTAGCCTCAGGGTTGAAGGTTGTACGGACTCGAGTTTTCAGTCTAATATCAATGATAACAAGTCGAATTCGAGGTATGTGTTCACCCTGAATAGAGGAGCAGTGTGCTGGAAGAGTTCCAAGCAAGATACTACTACTGACTCGACCACCGATGCGGAGTACATTGCTACAGTAAAGGTAGCAAAAGAGGGAGTCTGGATGAAGATGTTCATCACAGATCTATGAGTCGTGCCAAGCAGCAAGGAGCTTATTCCCTTATATTGCGATAACTAGGGGCGATTGCTCAAATGAGGGAACCTAGGTCTCATCAGAAGTGTTCTGAGGAGGTTCCAACTTATTAGAGAGATCGTGATCTAAGGAGATGTAGTAGTAGAAGGAGTTCCATCCAAAGATAACATTGTAGATCCACTAACAAAGTTATTGTCTTATATTGTCTTTGAGTGTCACGGGAGTATGATGGGGATCAAACACATAGGTGATTGGCTTTAGGTCAAGTGGGAGATTGCTGGTCATATGTATCCTACAAGCCAATCACGTGAGTGTTGGCACGTGTGACTTGACATACAGTATATATATGGTGATGTCTTTGGATCTGTATAATCGGAATTGGATCGTGATGAGATCATGATAATGAGACCGATCCGCCTTTTAACACAGATCCTAAATAATCCCAGTCATAGGTTACTCGAGAGGGACATCGAGTTAACCACTAGTGTGCTGTATACATGTTCATATGATGGATGCAGCTGGTTTCATAGTTGCTCGTGTGGGGACACTAGGGATACAGTACAGGTGCTCATTAAAGAATGAGTTCACTAATTGATCCGCTTATAGAATGCTGGATAGTTGATAATGCTTTATTATTAAATAGGGATTTTGTGGCCCCAATGGTGTATCTGGTCCTTAGACTTGAGACACTAAGGATATTCTATATAAGTGCTCCACTCTTTGATACCGGACTTATAGGTTTAGATGTCCCAGATCTAGCACAGTCGGTCTTCGGGAGTAGTAGTCAACCTTACAAGGGCTATTGAGTGTTGATAAAGAATCATCCACTCTTAGTGTTATGAGAGGTATGTCCCATGTATTCTTGTTCAAACAAATCCCTAGCCATGGTCATTCGGATTAAGAGAGAATCTGATTAGAGCTCCACTCTTTGGTATATCTGGTCCTAGTGGTGTATCTGGTCCACTCTTTGGTATATATGGTCTCACGGGCGATTTCGTGGTCCTAGTGGTGTATTTGGTTCTTAGACTTGAGACACCAAGGATATCCTATATGAGTGCTTCACTCTTTAATACTGGACTTATAGGTTCTGATGTCTCACATCTAGCACAGTTGGTCTTCGGGAGTGGTAGTCAACCTTACGAGGGCTATTGTGTATCGATAGAAGATCATCCACTCTCAGTGTCATGAAAGATATATCACATGTGTTTTTGCTCAAACAAATCCCTAGCCAAGGTCATTTGGATTGAGAGAGAAAGAATTCTCCTAGAGAATCCGATTAGAGCAAGACTCGAGTAGAAATCGTCTGAGTTTGACAGCACCATGCCCGGTATACGATCTTTGGGATATTAGATAGATGAGGGACTATAGGTACATAGTAACTGAGGACAGATAGATCCAATAGATTGGATTCCGCTATATCGTTTGGGGACTACGACATAGTGGCCTAGTATGTCCGTAGTCAATGAGTCGAGTGAATTATTATGGAGATAATAATTCACTGAGCCAGAAAGAGTTCTGATGGGTATGACTCACGGCCAGCTCGATATTGGGCCTAGAGAGTCACACACATATGGTAAGCATTGTGATGAGTAGAGGTTTGGATATGAGATATCCGTCGGAGCCCCTATCTTATTGGATATCCAATAAGCCCCTAAATTATTGGATCTCATAGACGAGATCCAATAAGAGCCCATGAGAGATTATTGGATAGAGATCCACCAATCTAAGATGCTTAGATAGTTGGATGAAGATTCAATACTCAATAGGGGATGATCCATTAAGGTTAAGTTGACAGGGGATCTCTATAAAAAAGAGGGATTCGGTGGTTCATAAGCTAGAGCTTTTGCTTGCCTCTCATATACCCCTCCCCCTCTCCATCTCAGAGCACCACCTCAGAGCAGGTCTAGAGTTTTAAGGACTATCGTCGTAGCATTATTGTGTGGATCACCGCTAGAGAGGAGGGCGCTTGACCTCCTTTACCCTCTCCTAGAGATCTGTAGGGATTCAGGGATATACGATCTCCCTATGTAACACAATCTATTCTATATGTAGTTTTATGTTTCATGGATTTTTGTGCATCAATTTTCGCTGGACGACGAACATATCTTTGGGAATTTGAGATTTTATTTTCTATTTTTTCGCTACGCATGTGATGTCACCCTCAAGATTTCCTAACATAAACCTCATGGGTTTCTCTTTATTATTTATGCTAGTACACATACTCCTTTAAAGAATTTTTTATGGAATCAACTTATCGACTTGGATTTTTTTTTTTTTTTTGGATATTCCTTAGTTTATGGTGACTCCAATTGTATTGCTTGTTTGGAAGATAAAATTGGTGACAGGCTTAAACTCATATATTACTTACTTTTATAATTTTATTTCTTAAGAGTAATAATCATTATGGTTAACCCTAAATGACTTTTCTATTTTAAAGATGCTTTAGTTTTTCTTCTTTCTCGCATAATGATTATTATGGATCATATTCTCATTCTCATCAAATTTGCTTCTGATCTTATCACAAATTTTAATAAGAAAAGACCATTTCGATTTAAGTCCTATTGATTTTGATCTTCTCGCATTTCTTTTTGTTGTTCCTCAAATTAGGCTCAGGATCACAACCTTCTTAATCCTATAGAAGATTTTCATTATAGACTTTTTAACCTCAATAAATCTCTCTCTATTTGGAGTAAAAAATATATTAGAAATATTAAGAATCTGCTTGTCAAAACCCAACAAGATATTAAAGAGATTGAGATCAAAGAAAACTTTAGTATGCATGCTATCGTATAATGATTTGACCACTCTCAGATCTATATATAGCAAAGCTAATACTTTCTTATGCAAGTTTGGACTAATTCCAAAGTCCAATAGATTGAAGACAGTGATAAAAATTATAAAATATTTTTATAATATTATCTCTTTCAAGAAAAGATAAAACATAATTAAAACCCTTCAATTATACAATAACAATACTTGTCTTAGTTTTAATTTTTTTTTATTTACTTTGCTGACTTCTATATAGATCTTTGGGCTATAATATCATAGATAGGAAGGACCTTATATCCTTCCTTGCCCAAACTTCATATTAATAATTGGGCCTCTCTTACTCAACCTTTCTTCATTCTTGAAATCTTTATCTCTCTTAAATTTACGGGTCTTGAAAAATCTCTAGGTTCATATGGTTTTACAATAAAATTATATATTCACTTTTGGGATATCCTTAAAACTTCAATTAGGGAATCTTTCAAGACTTTTCATATCACATGCTTTTTTTCAAGATTACTGGTGAATAGTCACGTTAGCCTTTATACTCTAGAAAGATATTCCCTGGACTTTAGACTCATTACATTATGCAATATAATTTATAAACTTCTTGTTAAAATCCTTTCTATTCATTTAAAAGTGTTTTGCCTTCCTTAATTAACCAGGAGCCATCTACATTTGTACTTGGTAGATGAATCCAAGACACTGCTTAGGAAATCATTTATTCTATATTCAATTCCAAAGGAAAAAGCCCTTTAATATTGATTGAAGTCGATCAGCAGAAGACTTCTAACAATCTTTCTTGGTCTGCCATCCAAAACGTCCTAATTAAAATAAACTTTTCCCTAAATTTTATTAAATGAATAATGCCCGGTGTTTCTACCCCTCTTCTCTCTCATTCTATTAATGATTTTACCTCAACTGGTTAACAGGCTTTTATGGTATTAGACAAGATGATCCAATCTCACCTCTCTTTCTTTTTTTTTTTTCTCTCCTCCAACAAATTCTATCCTCTTTATTAGATTATATTGTCTCTAACAATCGGATCAAACCTTTTAACCTTAAAGGCATTAAAATTTTTCATCCGGTACTTATTGATGATATTCTTTTAACCATCAAGATTATATCTAAATCTTGTTTGTCTTTATCTAGAGTTATAAACACTTGATATCACTGATCTTAATATTAACAAGAACAAATCTATTATTTATTTTTCTAAATACTATCAAACTTCTATTGAGCATCATTTTGGCGGATCTTAGCCTATTATGTACTTAGGTACCTTTTTGTCCCACAATAAATTTTCAATCAATACCCAAAATCAGAATATTGATAAAACTACCTCTAAAATTAATGGCTGATAGTACATATACATTTCACATGTTGGGGAGGTAGTCTTTTTCAACTTAGTCCTTAATTCTATTCGGTTACATTCTCTTGTTAGTTGCTGATCAATTAATTCTTTGTCCAATAAGATATCAAAAAGCTAACAGCTTACTTTTTACAATGATACTCCCACTAATAGAAAGATCCATCTTATCAGGTGGGATAAGGTAACTATCTCAAGTATGCTGGTAGCCTTGACATTTGTGATACTTTCTTGATTAAGTATATAGTTAATTCGAAGAAAATTTTATCCATACTAAAAAATTTAAATATCTTATAGGCTAAGATCATGATCGCCAAATATGAAATATTAATTAAAATAATTGTTCTCCAATTTAGAATGGAATTTATTGTATATAATATCTAAAGTTAAATATGGCCTTAGAAAGCTTGTTGGCTTTGGTCAAAATATACTAGTTTGGGAAGAATGTAGATTTCTAATACTCCTCTCTCCATTGACCTATAGTTTTCAACTATGCAGAAATTTCTCAACTGATTTACGTTTCTGATTTATTTTATGATAATTCTTAAAATTTATCTTTAATATAATTTTTCATCCATCATTAGATTCTAAAATCATAAGTATTTATCTCTTTACAGAGTCTAATGATAACACTTGAGTTTGGAGTTTACACCCTTCTAAATCTTTATCTTCCAAAAATATTTATAGATATTTGAAACAAAAATCTTTTTACTAGGATGATTGCTTCATGAGCTAAAAGACTAAGTCTGAATATTTTTTTCAAAAATAAAATTAAAAATTAAAATTTATTTTGGAATAGGCTACCAATATTTATTGGTTTATCTCAGTTTTCTTTACTGTTATGTGTGTCCTATGCGTACTCTTGATGAGGATTCTTCTTTACATTTTTTTTTTATTATTCGTTTACCAAATTTTTTTTGGGAACTTATCCAGTTAAAACATGGGTTGAATTTTCTTCATGTCTGATTGGCCAAAAGAAGACAATAACTTTACAATACTCTACACTTATTTCCATAATTGGTCTTCATTATGACAAAACACCCTCCCCCCCCTACCCCTCACCCCCCCAAAAAAAAAAAAAAAATTCCTGTGGAAAGGCCTCTATCTTCCTATTTTGTGATGGATCCTTACACTAATAATTTTTCTTCCTATTTTGTGATGGATCCTGCACTAATAAATTTTTTTTTATAGGAATTGGCTTTTGTCTAATTGATTCGACTAGTACAACTACGAAAAAGGCAGTAGCAAGCATCCGGCTTGTTCTCCGTTACAAGCAGTAGTCTGGGCAATATTGGATGCGTCATAATTTGCAAAATAACTTCATTTTATCAACATAGTGGTGAAATCTGACTTGCTAAAATTCATCAACATGCGTATAATATTCTCTCCGTAATATTAGAAACATGCGTAATAATATTCTCTCCGTAGCCAAAGCTATCAATATTCTGAGTTGGATTTATATTAACATAAATGTAAATTATTCTGTTCACAATCTTACTACTGCTGTAAGATTATTAGATCCTCCGAACATGCTACGGTATCCTTTGAGAGAGGTACAATTGTTAGATTATATGATATTATTTAATTAGGTAAGATATATTATAGATATTATTGGATTCTGATTATGGTTATTGACCAATAGAAAATAAGTTCATGTTAAAATAAGATTCCTTAGGAGATAACCTTCATAAGAGGAAGTCTCTTAATAACTTATCTTAGACCCTCTACTCTCGCTTATAAATGAACAGGACTTTTAAAAACTAAAGAGAAGCATCTCATAGATGATTCAGTTGAGGGATTATAGTCTCCCTCTCAACCCTTCTCTTTAACCATTAATCTAAGTGGTGTGAAAGGATAGGAAGAGAGAAGAATCTACTTCTCCTTGCAGATTGATATCTCATATTTGACGATGCTGTACCTATAGATCAGATAAGGTTTATTCTTCTGAACAGCAATAAAAGATTCGTATCGTAATATTGTTAGATCTAATTTATTTTCTTTCAATCTTGACATAAAATTTTTTTCGCATTATAAATAGCATGATTATAGATTTTATGCTTATAATTGGTATCAGAGCCGACCTAGTATTTAGGCAAGATAAAGGGGCTCGAGTATGAAAGGGTTATATGTGAATGGAGTCAGAGGACTCGTCACGATGTGGAGCCGCCACTAGGTTATGCCTTACATGCACTATGCTAGGATTCGATCTATGTTATATTGAGCCTTGACGAGGACGTCAAACTAATTGAGTGGGGTGATTGTGACACGCCAATTAGTCCCACATTAGAAGTGGGTAAAGACTAAGTTTGGCTTATAAGGGTCTAATGAGTATACAATAATAAATTAAATTTAAGTATTTTGATTAATAGTTTGGGTCAAACGAGGTTGATAAGCCATTTGCCCATCAAGCTTAATGACAATTGCGTGGTAGAGGCAATGTGGCAATGTTGCATGCACAACGATAACGGCTATGCTGTAAATCAAATTTTTAGGCAAAATTATAGTTTTGCCTTAGGGTTTCCCTTTGGTCAAATTATAACTTCGCCCTTCTATATTTTATTAATATCTTTTAACTCTTTTGACATATTTATAGTTTTGCCCTCGAGGCTAGGTTTTGCCAAATTATAATTTTGCCTTTATAAATTTCATAATTTAAATTTATGTCCTGTCAACATATTTACAGTTTTATACTTATGAAATTGATAATTATAATTTATATTCTTAATTATAAAATTGATAAATATGATTTATTATAATTGTGATTGAATTTGATTATGATTATATTTTTTGTTATTTGATTGGATTTAATTTTTGATAAAAATATATAAATTATGGTTTACTTTTATAGTTTTCTCATATGAATTATTGATTATATTTTTAACATATGGTAAATAAAATCTAATTATTATTTTTGGATATTCATTTAGTTATTCACATGTATATATTTGAAATTGTGAAATGATAGTTATCTTTCACATAAAGGCTCTTCATAATTTATATGTTATCATGATTATAGTTATCATATGAGTATTTTTTATTCCGATCAATGTTCTATAATTATTATGATTGTTATTCTATTATTAAACTATTTCAGCATGAATCAAGATAAATAAATTTATGAATATTATTTATAATTTATCTTCATAAGTTTTATTTGATCAATAACTATCAAAGTAGCCTGAGATGGTAGATTTATGAGATATGAATTACAACAAATGCCTTATCATTTATAGGATATTTTATATTATATTTTATATTTTTGTATTGGTCCTACCGCCACCAAAGTGACCTAGACCAATAATCTATAAAATATATTATAAAATTAGTCCCAAATAATATTAAATAAAATAATATTCACAATGGCAGCATGAATCAATATAAAGAAATTTAGTGAATATTATTTATAATTTATCTTCATAAGTTTTCTCTAATCGGTAGTTATCAAAGTAGCTTGGGATGATAGGTTTATGGGATATAAATTACAATAAAGTTTTTATCATTAATGGGATATTTTAGATTATATTTTATCTTTTTTATTAGTCTTTATAGCCACTAAAGTGACCTAGACCAATAATCTATAAAATAAATTATGGAATTGATCCTAAATGATATTAAATAAAATAATATTTATGATGGTACATATAATTAGGAGATCTAGATAATCTCAAAAAGAATTTATTTTAAATAATTATGTGATGGGGTAGGATGATATTGTTTTGGATATCTTTGTATTTTAGGGTTGTATACCTAAAGGTAACAACACTATTCCATAAGGATAGTATCAATACTCCATAAATGATCCTGAGTGAACACTAGATATGTTCATATTTTACCTAAAGGTGAAATATAGATGATATTAATAGTTTGTCATATTTTAGAAATTTAAAGCATTAATGTTATATTATTATAGTGGTACTTCCTTCATTGAATTTTTGTAAATGTCCCTATACTTTTTGAAATAAATGGCTTGAGCATATGCAATATGTAAATTGTATTGAGTGAGTGAGACCTTGATCAGATTAATTAAACATAACACAAACTTAATTACTGAAAGTTCTGTGGAATAAATAATTGAGGTGACTGATTAGGAAAGGTATGAAAGACTCAATTTTATTATACTTATACTTCAGTATAGTATACAAATAGCGTATAAGAATATCGAATGATCAATTTAAATTTTCTAATAAGTCATTAGTTGACACCTTAAAATGATAATATTTGAGGAATTCAAGATTATATCCTCAATATAAATGATAAGTTGTAAGCTCAAGACTCAGAATATTTTGCATACTACTCAGAAAATAGGTAATACTAAAATAAGAATAAAGCGTAAGTTACATGAGTTTATAATTACTATATAAACTCATAAAAGAATATCTTTATAATAAAGTATTACAAAGTTATATAAAAAAATTTATAAGATTTGATTTGAAAATATATAAATATAACCTTTATATGGTTCAAATCAAATATTATATAAATTATTTTTTTAATACTTGATGGATTAATTTGATGCTTCAACATATGTTATCAATAATATATATTCATTAAAAAAAAGAATGAAGGGGGATAAAACCAAAAGAGAATAAGATAGTTATCATTATAGGAAATCATCTTAAAGAAAGCGATATTAGTTTGTATTTATTGTCTACATTTAAAGATGATTCAATTGATAGATCTTGAGGATCCATGATGTATTCTTATAATTCTGGGAATTTGGATTCTTTACCTAGAATTATTAGAATATCATTTCCTTTTTGGTGGTTGTAAACTTATAATTTAATAAAAATTAATATTTGAATTCTGTATAATAGTCTATATAGAATTGATATGAATATTAAGTTTACAATGGTTCTATAATTAAATATTAAAATAAAATATAGTTTTATAAACTCTTTGAGATTATGCTTATATCTATGGGTCACTCTATTCCTTCGTCTCATTAACGAGAGACATTTTATCATTATATAAATAACTTGTTGAGATATGATTATATATATTTAATTTATGTAAAGCTTATGACCATTGACACTCTTGAAGTGTAAATAAATGAAGTTAATAGACAATTAGATAGAAAAGTCAAAATCATCATATCTGATAAGGTTAATAAATTTTATGGTATTTATAATGAATCTAATTATAATCATAATTCTTTTGCTAGATTCTTGAAAAAATAAGGTATATGATTTACCAGATGTGTTATAGTAGAAAATGATTATTGAAATATATAATCATATCTTTATAGATATGGTTAGAAGCATGATAGGTTATTCTTTTGTACCCAAATCAATGTGAGAAGAAACTCCATGGAGAACTATATGTATTTTGAATGGTGTTCCTAACAAGTAAATTACATGACTTCTTTTAAGTTATGAAATGATAGGAAACTTAATTTAAGATATTTACATATTTGAGACTGTCCCATGGAGATAATGATCTTCAACTCACATAAAAGAAAATTAGAATTAATAACTATTTTTAAATATTTTATTATCTATTCAGAAAAGTTTAAAATGGTACATATCTTATTGCTCTAATCATAGTACGAGAACAATTAAATCTGGTATTATAATATTCCTATAAAATAGCAAATCAATAAAAAAGAAAATCTCAAAATTCAATTTTGATATGAAGGAGATATAAGTTAATATTCCTTTATTATTCGAGAGATTGTTGTTACTCAAATCATTAAATGATTTGATAAAAGTGAATAGTAAAATAATAATATTAAACTCTCATATTATATTGATATCGCTATTAATGATTTTGTAGAACAATCATAATTGATAACTTTGGAAATATCTCAAAGGGAAAGGAATTCTATCATTTATGGTTTTTATGTGACATATCTATAAGAATTATATTATGATATATGAATTAGAATGGATCCATTATTATTTTCATAAGTCGTAAAAGTAATGATTCTAAAAAGTAATATGATGTAATAAAAGAAGAGTTAAAATTAATAACCAGAATGACATATGATAAATTTATCAAATTATCTAATAATTGTAAAAAAATCTATTATATAAATGTGACTCAAAGAACAATGTCGAACGATATAATTGTTAGACTTGTGGTTAAAAGTTTTACTCATAAAGAATGTATCGACTATAATGAGATATTTAGTTTTTGAATGAACTCATTAAGAAGCTCATTATGAGTTTGAGTTATATCATAATAATATAAAAATATTTTTTAAAGATCTAGCTTTATATAGGTTACTCTAAATGATTTATAAAGAAAATAAAAGAAATATAAAATTTGGTATATAAATTCACGAATCCATTTATGACCTTAAACAAGTTTCGAGATAATAATATATAAAAGTTCTTGATATCATTATTTTCAGATTTAAGAAAAATACTATTGATCAGTATATATATTAGTGTTGAATCTCGAATTTTGATGATAAAATCAATTGATGGGTTAATTGATCTAATCCATATTATTGAGTTAAGTGTGTAGGAGTAACTACGATAACCAGAAAACACAAAGCAAGAATACCAGAGTCAAGTTCGATGGACGTTTAAGAGTCCGAAGAATCGTCGGAGATGTTGCCGGAACCAACCGAGAAGAAATCGGGAACTTGTCAGAATTTTCGGAAGTTCGCC
This sequence comes from Musa acuminata AAA Group, assembly GCF_036884655.1. Classification (NCBI taxonomy): domain Eukaryota; kingdom Viridiplantae; phylum Streptophyta; class Magnoliopsida; order Zingiberales; family Musaceae; genus Musa; species Musa acuminata. The sequence continues at coordinate 21,143,421 of NC_088334.1, read as the reverse complement.
GAAGAGATCGTCGAAGGTTCACGGAGATCATCGAGAAGGCTCGGCTACTTGTTAAAGTCATCACAAGTTCGGAAGCTTGCTGGGAGTCCGTCGGAAAGCTCGCCGGAACAAGACTCGATTGTTCGCGGTTGAAAACTTGCTTAGGATGTGTTTTGTTATGTAATTCACTTGTAATTAGGATCAGGATTAAGAGATAATCATATATCCTGGTTAGGGGCCAACTGGGCCCAAAATTAGACTTAGTTTGGGCTAAATTTGAAGCCTAACAAGTGAACCGAAGTGTCTGGCGGTGGCACCGCCAGACTGGGCGGTTGCACCGCCCAACACACGAGAGCTGGGCGGTGGCACCGCCCAGCACTGTCAATGTTTGACAGTGACAGGCGGTGGCACCGCCAGCATTGGGAACCCAAAGAGAATTCAAATTTTGGAGCCCAAATTTGAATCCTCTTGAGGCCTATAAATACCCCTCAAATCTCAACTGAGATTACAACTTTTTGAGCAGCAAGTGATTGAGAGAAAAGTCTTAGAAGAGTCTTTGCTAGTCTTGTTTTCAATTTGCTAGTGTTCACCTCCTTCTTTCTTGTTGAAAATCTGTAAGGGAGTGAACCGCTTGTAAAAGTTGTAAGAGGGGTATTTACCCTTCCCTTTCAAGAGATTTGTTAGTGGAAGGTGGGAGCCTCATCGAAGAGAGGCCTCGCAAGTGGATGTAGGTCATTTGACCGAACCATTGTAAAATTGACGTGATCTCTGGTTTGCATTTACTTATTGTCATTTATATTACTACAAACCATTTGCACTTTAATGATATACTGCTTTGTCTTCGTCTTACTTATCTCTTCAAGTTAAAACGCAATCGAAACGGTTTTAAACGAAAACGTTGCTTTTATCGTACGAAGTTTTCGAAAAGTGTTTAAATCGTGAAAAGTTTATCGCACTTCACCACTGCACTAATTCACCCCCCCCTCTTAGTGCCGCTTCGATCCTAACAATTGGTATCAGAGCAAGGCTCACTCTCAAATTTGGTTTAATACCCAAGAGAGATGGCTTACTCCGGCATGCATGAGGGTCATTCTATCACACGTCCACCCTTGTTTAATGGGTCGGATTATACTTATTGGAAGACTCGGATGAGGATCTTCCTCATTTCTATGGATTTCGAGCTTTGGACTGTTGTTGAAAACGGATTTCAAAAATCTTCTCTTCCGATGAGCGAATGGAATGAATCGAAGAAGAAGGTTTTTGCTTTAAATATAAAGGCTATGAATGCCTTGTTTTGTGCACTAGACAAAAATGAATTTAATCTTGTTTCAATTTGTGATTCGACTTTTGATATTTGGAGAACTCTTGAGGTCACTCATGAAGGCACTAGCCGAGTGAAAGATTCCAAAATCAACATCCTTGTGCACTCTTACGAACTTTTCCGAATGAAACCAAGTGAGTCCATCGGAGACATGTACACCCGGTTTACGGATGTCATCAATGGACTCAAAGCTCTTGGTAAAGATTTTACTAACTTTGAACTAGTAACTAAAATCTTAAGATCCCTCCCTAAAAGTTGGGATCCAAAAGTTACAGCCATTCAAGAGGCCAAAGACCTTAAAGCATTCCCTCTTGAAGAACTCATTGGGTCTCTAATGACCTACGAAATGACATGTCAAGCTCATGACGAGCTCGAGAACCCCCTTCCAAAGAACAGGAAGGATATGACACTCAAATCACAAGAAGACCACTTGAAAGGAACATCAAGTGATGAGGACAGTGACAATGACATTGCACTTTTAACTCAAAAATTTAAAAAATATTTAAGAAAGAACAAATTTAAAAATAATACAAAAAATAAATTTGAACAAAAGAAGGACCAAATGATTTGCTATGAATGCAAAAAACCGGGACACTACAAGAATGATTATCCTCAAGCCAAAAAGAGAACATCAAAGAAGAAGGCGCTCAAGACAACGTGGGATGATTCAAGCGCGTCCGAAGAAGAGGAGTCCAACACCGAGCAAGTTGCTCATTACGCGCTAATGGCTTTAGGAGAAGAGGTATGTGATTTATTTAATGAAGATTTATCTTTTGAAGAACTCTCTATCGCTTTTCATGAATTATTTGATGAATGTAGAACTATTAGCAAGAAGTTAAGTATCTTAAAGAAAGAGCATGCTTTGCTACAAGATAAGTTTGATAGTCTTCAAACTCCTCCATGCTCTAAGTGTGAGCATTTAGAAGTAATAAAAAATAAAAATTTGCTTCTTAAAGAAACCTTAAATAAGTTTAAGGTTGGTAGCAAAGGATTAGATATGATCCTTGCACACAAGGGTTACGTCGCAAATAGAAATGGAATTGGATTTGTAAAAGGATGACATCAAAATCCTACCACTTTCATAAAAGGACCTACATTACATGTTTCCTCTTATATGAAATGCAACTTCTGTTGCAAATCCGGACATATTGCCTACAAATGTCCATTTAGGAAAATTAGTTCATAAAAATTAATATGGGTTCCTAAAGGAACTATAAAGGATTCAATAATAAATAACAAAGTTAGTGGATCAATTTTTGAGGCACCCAAAATCAAATGGGTACCTAAAAGTCATCCTTTTTTGTAGACAAACCCACAAACTAGGAGCAAGAGATAGTATCTCGATAGTGGATGCTCAAGACATATGACTGGAGATCCATCTCATTTCTCTATGCTCACTAGCAAAGAAGAAGGGTACGTCACCTTCGGAGACAACAACAAAGGCAAAATCATTGGCAAGGGAACTATTGGTAACAAATTTAGTTTTTCCATTGATGATGTTTTACTAGTTGATGGATTGAAACATAATCTCTTGAGTATTAGTCAACTATGCGATAAAGGTTATATCGTTAGATTCGAATCAAATATGTGTATTATCGAAAAACCAAACAATAACTTGACTTTGATTGCATTAAAACAAAATAATATCTACACCATCAACCTTGATGAACTAAGTAATGAAATGTGCTTCTCCGCTCTAAATGATGATGCTTGGCTTTGGCATAGGAGATTAGGCCATGCAAGCATGAAACTAATATCTAAGATCTCATCTAGAGAATTAGTACGATGGATTCCAAATATGAAGTTTACTAAGGACAAAGTATGTGATGTATGTCAACTAGGTAAACAAATAAAAACTAGTTTCAAACCAAAAAATCAAATTAGCACCACTAGACCACTACAATTGATCCATTTGGACTTATTCGGACCAATTGACACAATAAGTCTAGGATGAAGCAAATATGCATTTGTAATTGTGGATGACTATACTAGGTACACTTGGACCTATTTCTTAGTCCACAAAAGTGATTGCTTCAAGTGCTTCTCTAAATTTTGTAAACTCACTCAAAACGAAAAAGGTTTCATGATTTCATCAATTCGGAGTGATCACGGTGGCGAATTTCAAAATCATGACTTTCAAAATTTTTATGAAGTTAATGGATACAATCACAACTTCTCTGCTCCGAGGAATCCCCAACAAAATGGAGTAGTTGAAAGAAAAAATAGAAACCTATAAGAAATGGCAAGAACTATGTTAAATGAACATAGTTTACCTAAGTATTTTTGGGCCAAAGCCGTAAATACGGCTTGCTACATCATGAATAGAGTCCTAATAAGACCATCCTTATCAAAAACTCCCTATGAATTGTGGAATAACAAAAAACCAAATATTTCCTATTTTAAAGTTTTCGGTTGTAAATGCTTTATTTTGAATGAAAGGGATGTCTTAGGAAAATTTGATGCTAAATCCAATGAAGCCATCTTTCTTGGTTACTCTTCCATTTCTAAGGCTTTTCAGGTTTTTAACAAAAGAACGTTAGTAATAGAAGAGTCTATTCATGTAGTTTTTAATGAAATTTCTAATTTAAAGAAATATGATTTTGATGATGATCTTGGTTTTGATAATTTGAATTTAAATGAACCTCCTCCTCAAAATAGCAACTTGGATGCACCTTTTTCCGAAATTTTCTTACCCAAGGAATGGAAGTATATAGATGCTCATCCAAAGGAGCTAATTATAGGAGATACATCAAAAGGGGTTCAAACTCGTTCCTCTTTCAAGAATTTTTGTGCTAACGCCACCTTCCTTTCTCAAATCGAACCTAAATGCATTGACGAGGCCATAAAATATGATTTTTGGGTTATTGCAATGCAAGAGGAATTGAATCAATTTGAGAGGAATAAAGTATGGAAGCTTGTTCCTAGACCTAGTGACCATTTAGTCATTGGTACTAAATGGGTCTTTAGAAACAAGCAAGACGAAAATGGTATCGTGGTTAGAAACAAGGCTAGATTAGTGGCCAAAGGTTTCAACCAAGAAGAAGGTATCGATTACGAAGAAACCTTCGCTCCCGTGGCTTGATTAGAAGCCATAAGGATGCTCCTTGCCTATGCTAGTAGTAATAATTTTAAACTATTTCAAATGGATGTCAAAAGTGCTTTCTTGAATGGTTTTATTTCCGAAGAAGTATATGTCGAACAACCTCCCGGATTTGAAAATTCTCTTCTTCCTAACCATATATTCAAATTGACTAAGGCCCTCTATGGCTTGAAACAAGCTCCTAGAGCTTGGTATGAAAGGCTTAGTTCCTTTCTTATTTTAAATAATTTTACTAAAGGCAAGGTTGATACTACATTGTTTATTAAACATTTTGAAAATAATTTTCTTATTATACAAATTTATGTTGACGATATTATTTTTGGCTCTTCGGATGAATCACTATGTGAATCATTTGCCAAATGTATGAGTCATGAATTTGAAATGAGTTTAATGGGTGAATTAACTTTTTTTTTAGGATTACAAATCAAACAACTTAGTGATGGTATATTTCTTAACCAATCCAAATATACATTAGAATTGTTAAAACGATTTAACATGGATAATTCAAAAGCAATAAACACCCCTATGAGTACTGCGACTAAGTTAGATATGGATGAAAATAGTGAAAATTTCGATCAAAAAATATATAGGGGAATGATAGGCAGTCTACTCTATCTTACCGCGACTAGACCGAATATTATGTTTAGTGTAGGACTTTGCGCTAGGTTTCAATCAAATCCTAAATTATCTTATCTTAAAAGTGTTAAAAGAATATTTAGGTATCTTAAAGGAACTCCAAATCTAGGATTGTGGTATCCAAAATCTGAAAAATTTGATTTAATAGCTTATGCAGATACCGATTTTGGCGGATGCAAGATAGATAGAAAAAGTACATCCGGAATATGCCAATTTTTAGGACATGCACTTGTTTCTTGGACTTCCAAGAAACAAAATTCAGTTGCACTATCTACGGCGGAAGCCGAATACATTGCTGCAAGTGCATGCTGTGCACAAGTTGTTTAGATGAAAAATACATTAGAAGACTATGGAATTCACTTTAAAAACATTCCTATAAAATGTGATAATACTAGTGTCATATGTCTTACTAAAAATCCAATTCAGCACTTAAGAACTAAGCACATCGATGTTAGGCATTATTTCATACGCGATTATGTCCTTAACAATGATGTTGTTCTAGAATTCATTGACACAAAGCATCAATTAGCAAATATATTTACAAAAGCTTTGAATGAAGACCAATTTGAATTCATTAGAAGGGAATTAGGTATGTTAAATTGTCCCTAAGAATAAACTTGTTTAAATGGATTTTCCGTAAAGTTTTTTATTCTCTCTCCGTTCCTCGGTGAATCTGATCCTTCTCTTTCGATTCTAAATGACTTGTTAAATTATCTTATCCTATCTTGAGTCAAACACTGCTCCCATCTTATCAAGATTAATGATTTTATTTTGAATCTCAAAATTGATTTTGATGGCTTGATTATGAGTTTCAAGTTGACGAATTGAATTTGAATGGACTTGTATTCGAATTATGATCTTGACTTATTGGAGTTACTACTTGAAAAAAAAATTTTCTTATCCCAATCTCTTCTTTGTACATCTACAATTTTTGTTATTTATAGCAAGAAGAGATTTGTTGATATGGATGAATGCTGAATTTTCCTTTAAGATGAACTCTACGTAAATATTTCAGCATACTTAATTTTGAATGATAAAATCTTTGTATGATCAATGATAATATAGATGAATGATGTATGATCAATGATAAAATCTTGTATGATCAATGCTGAATGATAAAATCTTTGTATGATCAATGCTGAATGATAAAATCTTTGTATGACAAATTATGTGCTTCAAGTCTCATTCTCTTTTCGTTGATGACAAAGGGGGAGAAAAGTGATGACTTGTATCATTTTAATAGCATGACTTATAAAAGCTTGTGTGATATGAATGACTTATCGATTGATCATATTGAAAGCATGTCTAACATGTATATCATGAAATTCATATTGAAAATCTTTATCTCCTGTCGTAGTAAAAATTATCTCTTATCAGTCTACTTGAAAATGATTTTCATCGAAGTTTCGCATTTACTTATGCTTAATGAGAATAACGATAAGTTCTACGGTTAGAACTTATCGGTTTATGCTTGAATTCAATGGGATAGAATTCAAGTGTTTTACCTTCTCATAATATGACATATAGATAGGGAGAGTTATGTTTAACTCCGTCATCAATTGATTGTCATCATAAAAAAGGGGGAGATTGTTGAATCTCGGATTTTGATGATAAAATCAATTGATGGGTTAATTGATCTAATCCATATTATTGAGTTAAGTGTGCAGGAGTAACTACGATAACCAGAAAACACAAAGCAAGAATACCGGAGTCAAGTTCGATGGACGTTTAAGAGTCCGAAGAATCGTCGGAGATGCTACCGGAACCAACCGAGAAGAAATCGGGAACCTGTCGGAATTTTCGGAAGTTCGCCGAAGAGATCGTCGGAGGTTCACGGAGATCACCGAGAAGGCTCGGCTACTTGTTAAAGTCATCACAAGTTCGGGAGCTTGCTGGGAGTCCGTCGGAAAGCTCGCCGGAACAAGACTCGACGTTCGTGGTTGAAAACTTACTTAGGATGTGTTTTGTTATGTAGTTCACTTGTAATTAGGATCAGGATTAAGAGATAATCATATATCCTGGTTAGGGGCCAACTGGGCCCAAAATTAGACTTGGTTTAGGCTAAATTTGAAGCCCAACAAGTGAACCGAAGTGTCTGGCGGTGGCACCGCCAGACTGGGCGGTTGCACTGCCCAGCACCCGAGAGCTGGGTGGTGGCACCGCCCAGCACTGTCAATGTCTGACAGTGACAGGCGGTGGCACCGCCATTGACAAGCAGTGGCACCGCCAGCATCGGGAACCCAAAGAGAATTAAAATTTTGGAGCCCAAATTTGAATCCTCTTGAGGCCTATAAATACCCCTCAAATCTCAGCTGAGATTACAACTTTTTGAGCAGCAAGTGATTGAGAGAAAAGTCTTAGAAGAATCTTTGCTAGTCTTGTTTTCAATTTGCTAGTGTTCACCTCCTTTCTTTTCATTGAAATCTTTGTAAAAGGGTGAACCACTTGTAAGATGTTGTAAGAGGGGTGTAAGAAGGAGGTTGATCTTCGCCTAGTAAAGGAAGATCATTAGTGGATGCCGGTGGCCTCGACGGAAGAGGAATCAGAGGAGTGGATGTAGGTCACGATTGACCGAACCACTATAAACTACCATCTTCTCTGGTTTGCATTTTATTCTTGCCATTTACATACTGCAAACTACTTTACTTAGTCACTACGCTTCCATACGCTTCTAAGTTATTAAGCTTTCCAAGTTCAGTTTTTTATCGTACGAAAGATTTTTCCAAAACTGAAGTTTTAATCCGCTGCACTAATTCACCCCCCCTCTTAGTGCCACTCCGATCCTAACAATTAGTGGGAGCAAATTTATTATATTGATCTTATATATGGATAATATTTTGTCTTACCAATAGTTATATTGATTTATTAGATTAAATCAAGAAATTTATCACTAAGAGTTTTAAGATGGTTATATAAATAAGACATCTTATATTATTAATATTGAGTAATTAAAGGATAGACTTCAATTATTATGAACACTATCTTAGAAAGGATATATCAGTTGAGTGTTGAAAAGATTTAATATACAACTTTGTTTAGTAAATCATAAAAGTAAAATTTTAGTCAATAGTAAATGCTTTAAAATAACTTAAAAAGAATCAGATAAAGAAAATATTCTTAGTATATACGCAGTTAGAAGTCTATGCTCAAGCTTGTGTCAGAATAGATATCAGTTTTATAATTAAAATACTAGGTATATATTGGAGTTACCCAGAAGTAAAAAAACTAAAGGACTACAAAGAAAGTAATAAGATATCTAGAAGGGACAAAAGATTATATGCTCACATGTATGAAATTATATTAGTTTGAAATAATGATATTTTTCAGATGCTGATTGTATAAATTACCTCGATAATAGGAAGTCCACCTTACGATTAATATCTAT